>NC_021164.2:53602467-53620499 GCF_000331145.2 Cicer arietinum | reverse complement strand
TCTTCCGATACACAATATAAACATTAAAGCCTATAATCTTCATGGCCTACAATAGATGATCAACACCCTTAACTATTTTTGACTCACTTTGGCAATGCTCAATGGCTTTTTTGGTTACAAAGCTTATGAACATTGAGGTACTTGTTCAACCATATGCCCTTTCACCATTAGAGATGATTTATACCAACTTTCAATCTAACAATAAACTTTTTAGAATATATTTCCAATAAAAAGTTATTAAATGGTGTGCTACAACTAAGTTCACTAAAGTAATTTGATTCATTCTTTTATATATATATATATATATATATATATATATATATATAACGAGAATATATATAAAAGAATCTTTAAAAGAAAAATGCTAACACTATTGTGTAAATCAAGAATTGAAAGCAAAATAAATGAAATAGATAAAGATAAATAAAACAGATCTTTGATTGAAAATGACGAAAAGCCAACATATCTATCAACCAAGTAATGAAATCTACATACATATTCATGCAGAGAAAATAATCAATATTTGTGTGTATAACATTTTTTATCTTTGTTATACTAAAACTTGAATTTGGACGAAGGAATCTTCATTCTCCATGTTGGATTCTGGCATTATAATAAATATTAATCAAAATTTAACTGTTGATCAATTTATAGACTACTGTAAAAACAAAGAGAATATTTTTTTTTTTAATATTATCTATATTTAATTGGGGACACTAATCTTTATTAATATGATATTAATGATCAAAAAGAAAATTTGAAGAAAGTTATATCATATAATTTTTTGTTTAAAAGAAAAAAAAAGTTGTATGATTCAAGGGTTCTTTCTATTTTATTTTCTTATTTTTTATTTTGGTTAGACTTATGTATTTTGGATTTTGTTTTCCTTTTCTTTTTAATAAATTTTAGACTTTCACCAAAAAAAAAAAAATTAACTTTAGAATTGTGATATTTATCACAAGATATGTAATAATGCTAATATATAAGGTAGCAAACAAAATGTGCATTATAGCAAGAAATAAAAGAAGGGAAAGCCACAAAAATAATATATTTTCTATGATTATAAAACTGTATAAAATTTCAAAATAAACTTTCCTTCATTAAATACATTTTGTTCTCAAATAATGTATTGAGGTGATTAAGGATATTCCAACTAAAATTGATGAGGATGCTTGGGTGTGTGAGAATATAAATGGAGAGTATACAATAATAGAGACTTTGATTAAGTTTGACGAGAGTTATGGGGATCCATTATGCGTTCGTATTTGGAACAACTTGGTCCCTTCCAAGGTGTCCATATTATGTTGGACAATGGCTCAAAATAGATTACTTACAAGATATAATTTAATCGAAAGGAGAATTTTAGGGGACATAGGATAATTGTGTGTTGGTGGCTATGGTGAGAGGAGAAATCGCTCAATCATCTTTTTTCTCGTGTGTTTTATGAGGTGTTGAACACTGTTTTAGGTGAGTGAGGATTGTGGGAGCTATAACTCTTAATTGTATTGCACACATGTCTTAATTTGGACGTCTTTGTAAAAGATGGTATGGTGTTTCACCAACGTTTTATCATAATTTGGTTTGCTACGATGTGGGGGATTTGGTGTTGTCAAAATATCGTTATCTTCCAAAATGTTATTTTAAATATTTCACATATTATAAATTTCATTAAAGTGCAAGTGTGGAGTTAGATGAAGGTCAAAATTAAAGGATTTTCCTTTAGTTTTGATCACTAGTGTGCAGTTTCGTTGTTGTGTTCGGGAGTAAAATAGAGGATATAGTTGCCTGGAGGTCTATGTCAGAGATTTTTCTGCATATAAAAACTATTTTATGTTGATTTATTTCTTGGATTAGGTTTTGGTGTAACTTGACACATGTTAAAACTAGTGATTTACGTTCAACAAACAACTATATGGCAAGACTCTTATTTAGGTGTTGTGATTTTGGAATGAACGAGAAAAATTTGTTATCAACACAAGTGATACGAGTGGGAGTGTCAAACACACAATAATTGGATATTGTGTCTATTATGTACATATGAGTTTTGTTTATTAAACATCTTGTACAACTTTCAATTTTGGTGGGGTTGAAAAGCATGCATACATTAAGATTGCATCTCTTGGTAGGTTCACTGTTTCAAAAGATGTGTTTCTCAAGTTTAATTTTTATCTCAAGTGTAATTGTTCTTTTATAAGTGGGTGGGAGGTATTTCAATAGCATGAATTTCTAGCTTTTGTTTTTCTAGTGAAGGGGTTGTAGCTCAAGAGTGTTTAAGCTTGGAATGCAATATTTGGAATGACTATAATACTTAATGTGCACTTTTTAAGGCATTCATGCTTGAATATGACTAATAAAATCACTTTTACCTTTGCAAAAAAAAGAAGGAATATTTTGTGATTTAGTGAACTTGTTAAGAGAATCCAAAATCCCTGATCGAAAGTGAGCTTATTTGATCATGATGTAATTATTTTAGAAAAAAAAAAGTAATTTCACTAAGTGAGTGCTTAGACGATGAATATAAGTGAATCAAAATTAGTTAGTCGAGGAAAATAAAAAAAAAAACCCATTTTAATGTGGCACACCCTTATTGATTGGTTGAAGAGGTAGAGACAATGTCAACCTTGATTAATTTTGCTAAGCAGATTTGAATTCGCTCTGCAAATTCACTTTGAATAGCAATGATAAACAAGTGGTTCTTCTTTCACTTTTTATCATTTCCTTTTATCTTATTTTTTCCCTTACTCTATAAAATCACTACCACAACTCATCTATGCTATTTTGATCCATAATCCTCTCATCTAAACACCATTTAATTTATCTAGTTTAGTTACCAATTAGATTGTTGTATTATTGTCATTCAACATACAATTAATTAAAGGATGAAATATAACGTTCATATCCTAACACCCATTTACAAAGCTTTATATTAAGTCTTCCATTTGTAAGTTTAACTTTCTTTTATGCTTTTAATTATATTAGACTTATATATTTCACGTATATTAATCTATTCACTTTATATATTCATAACTAACCATTTTTGTTGGATCATGAGAGGAATTCGGTAGATCATTAACATGGGGTTAAGAGCAACAACATAAGTGATTTGAGCAGCACATCTTAATGCAAAACCTTAATGAATGGATTTATGTGTCCTCTCACTCATATATTGCTCCACCATCACTTTACTAAGCAATGTGAAGCTTCTAACTTACACTTCATACACAATAATATCTCCTGAATTGTGAGTCTATTTCATTCATCTAGTTATGCTATCTCAAACAAAAGCTTTTTCGTCCATATACACTTGCATCGCCGTTAACCTCTGCACATCAACAGAGCACATCGCCAGAATACCCTTGGCCAGGAAGACTTTCGATACAAGGAGTCAATTCTTTATAGTAACCATCAAATATGATACAACTGTTAGGTCAATTCTGGTCACACGCCTAAGATTTTATATGTAGCAAACACCACAAATAAAAGAATAAGAAAGCACACAACAATTTATGTGGTTCGACACCTCTTGCCTACATCCATGATAATATTTCAACATAATTCATTCATCATCTCAAATAAAATTACAATAATTTATAACCCAACCTAATATGTGTATCACCCTACAATATTATCTCACATCTAAGAGTTACAAGGATGATAACACTCACATCTCACAACAACAAATAATCACCCACGCCCTCCTCTCACTAGGACATGGTTGGGGATACCATAAGTCTCTACATAATCATCTAAAATGGAGATTATACAACTCAACTCATGATCACCCAAATTTGAGGATTTTTCATCTCTTCATTAGTCTATTTATTTATAGAATATAAAATTTGACTTCTTCTAAAAGGAGATTAATACTCTTCAATTTCAATGAGTTATAGAAAACTCCTATTTCATTCTTCTAAGTTGAATTTGCAAGTCTCAATAGTCAAGTTATAAGACCATGAAATATTCATTTCATTCTTCCATGCATTTGAATTGCACACTTTAAAATTTTGAATTGACTCCCAACATTTTTCCATTTTGCATTCATTAGCTTAAGGGAAACATTATTTTCATGGTTTGCCACGTAGTAATTTGGAGACTACCAATTGAAATGGTCGGTGCCATTCATGCCAAAAACTATGTTTCTAACTACAAAAACTTAATATTGGTTTTGTTGTTCTTATGGACTCTTCTTCTTTGATTAATTTTGTCTTTCTACGAAATCTAGGTCGAATAAACAAAATAACTAATATGTCATTTATAACGGTAGTTAACAAATGAGTGACTTTAAACTTTTAATATTCATTTTAATAAAAATGTCATTGTCATGTTTATTCTACCATTAAAGTTATTTCTAAAAATTAATAATTGTTTGTATTAAATCAGACTATGTGTGATGCAAACCCACATTTATTCTTTTGCTAGTTTCTTAAATCATTAGACGATCCCACTTTTGTTGGAAGATGTTGTTAGCTAAGGATGCTAGGAATTTTCCTTTTAAATTTGTTAGTTGTTAGTTTTGTAAGTTATTTTCATTTCTCATGTATGAAAGTAAATAAAAGAGACGTCTGCAAAAAATAAAACTTAAAAATACTTTTTTAACACAATATCATATTTAAGCTATTAACCACACTTTAAATGTTTCATTAACCATTAAAATATATGTCGTTACCACTTTAGAATATTTTTTTAAACACTACTCTAAAGTAGTTAATGTTTGCATTTTAGTGGTTAATTATATATATTAAATAAATAGTTAATGATTTATATTTTAGTGTTTAATGAATATTCGAAGTAGTTAATAATATAAACTTGTATATATATCATAAGAATATATCTCAATAATAAATAAATAAAATTGAAAAAACATTATTCACCGTATAAATACGGTAAATAATACATACATATCAAATATTGTATCTACAATTTGTATTCAAATAACATTTTTCTTTTTCATTTTACATTCATTTCAAATTTTATTTGTACAGTCATTTTTTGTTGTTCTCAAGAATTACAAAGTTTAACATTTACATTCCCGTATAAATAACTTATTGACTTTAAGTTTTCTTTTTGTCAAACTATTTAAGACATATAAACTAAATATAAATGGTCCATTTGTTAAGAATTATAAAATAAATGATTTTGACTTTCAATAATTTAAAAATCATTTATTAGATATTAAAAAAGAAAATTTGTGTGTTTGTCTATTGTAGTGAATATCATTTCTTTTTTTAAAATCAATTATAAAAAATGATTTTGATTAGAAGTTACTCAAGACAACTAATTATTTAAAGTTGTTTTTATATAATTTTAAAGTTATGACTAATTTTAAAAATTATAACAAATAGATAAATTACTTTTTAGAGAAACAAACTTATATCATTTCATTAACAACTTCAAACTCAATACAACTTCGAACAATATCAAAATCTTGAGAACTAGCACTAGATATAGTCGATCTAGCTAAGTTATAAACCACTAAATTGACTTGTCTTCTAGTGATCTCAACCATAGAGTTTGGACTAAACACAAACAACAATCAAATACAATCACAGATTTAAAAAGCAAAGTAATAATGGTCACTTTTATTTTAATAAAAACTATCTACTCACTTGCTCCATAAATGCAACAACTCGCATGCATATCACAATTGCATCTTCGTGAACATTGTCCCATAACCGTAAATTGTGACTCCTCCAAATAATCCACAGGATGGTGTAGATAATATTGCATTTCAACATCAACAACTAATTAGCTACAGTGAAAAACAATTCCACATACCATTCGTGTGTAAAACGTAAAGCTCAATCATATGAAAAATATTAAAAATGAGTAAATTATCCATAAGCCACCAAAAGAATAACAATAAAAACATATGAGATATTAATTCGTCCATGCGCAAGCTACTACACACGAAGGGTGAATTCAATTTTGTAATGCCATTGCAATATGATGAGATTTCTATTAAGAAAAAATAATCTTAGTAAACATCACAATTGAATGCGTTAAAAAATGCACAATAACTCTTTATGATGCAAAAATATTGTGCTACTCTTTTAATTACAAACATTTCACATTTTATGAGGTAATAAATATATAAGTATACTTAATGTTAGTACTTATGTCGGATATGACATTGTATTGTTAACATACTTATAGACATAATATTAGACACATGCATATATTTTATGACATTTACAAAATATAAAAACTCTTTGGCATAACCACTAATCAAATATTTATATTTAAGAGAATATTAGTAGAAGATTATTATAGCATTTTCAAAGACTATGACCATTTTAAAGTTATCATTCTTATATTAGACACATGCATATATTTTATGACATTTACAAAATATAAAAACTCTTTGGCATAACCACTAATCAAATATTTATATTTAAGATAATATTAGTAGAAGATTATTATAGCATTTTCAAAGACTGTGACCATTTTAAAGTTATCATTCTTTTATAAAATGCAAGTATTTGAGATCTATTATTTGTAAGATTTATGTGAATGAAATATGCATAAATTTATATTAATCCAAATAAAGGTATACACAATGTAAAAAAAAGAAGTATACACAATGAAAATTTATAGAAATTATTTTTGTTTATCTGATTCAATTAAACATAAGTTATTTTTATGATTTTTTTTCAAAATTATAGAGGTTAACTTTCTTTTATGCTTTTAATTATATTAGACTTATATATTTCACGTATATTAATCTATTCACTTTATATATTCATAACTAACCATTTTTGTTGGATCATGAGAGGAATTCGGTAGATCATTAACATGGGGTTAAGAGCAACAACATAAGTGATTTGAGCAGCACGTCTTAATGCAAAACCTTAATGAATGGATTTATGTGTCCTCTCACTCATATATTGCTCCACCATCACTTTACTAAGCAATGTGAAGCTTCTAACTTACACTTCATACACAATAATATCTCCTGAATTGTGAGTCTATTTCATTCATCTAGTTATGCTATCTCAAACAAAAGCTTTTTCGTCCATATACACTTGCATCGCCGTTAACCTCTGCACATCAACAGAGCACATCGCCAGAATACCCTTGGCCAGGAAGACTTTCGATACAAGGAGTCAATTCTTTATAGTAACCATCAAATATGATACAACTGTTAGGTCAATTCTGGTCACACGCCTAAGATTTTATATGTAGCAAACACCACAAATAAAAGAATAAGAAAGCACACAACAATTTATGTGGTTCGACACCTCTTGCCTACATCCATGATAATATTTCAACATAATTCATTCATCATCTCAAATAAAATTACAATAATTTATAACCCAACCTAATATGTGTATCACCCTACAATATTATCTCACATCTAAGAGTTACAAGGATGATAACACTCACATCTCACAACAACAAATAATCACCCACGCCCTCCTCTCACTAGGACATGGTTGGGGATACCATAAGTCTCTACATAATCATCTAAAATGGAGATTATACAACTCAACTCATGATCACCCAAATTTGAGGATTTTTCATCTCTTCATTAGTCTATTTATTTATAGAATATAAAATTTGACTTCTTCTAAAAGGAGATTAATACTCTTCAATTTCAATGAGTTATAGAAAACTCCTATTTCATTCTTCTAAGTTGAATTTGCAAGTCTCAATAGTCAAGTTATAAGACCATGAAATATTCATTTCATTCTTCCATGCATTTGAATTGCACACTTTAAAATTTTGAATTGACTCCCAACATTTTTCCATTTTGCATTCATTAGCTTAAGGGAAACATTATTTTCATGGTTTGCCACGTAGTAATTTGGAGACTACCAATTGAAATGGTCGGTGCCATTCATGCCAAAAACTATGTTTCTAACTACAAAAACTTAATATTGGTTTTGTTGTTCTTATGGACTCTTCTTCTTTGATTAATTTTGTCTTTCTACGAAATCTAGGTCGAATAAACAAAATAACTAATATGTCATTTATAACGGTAGTTAACAAATGAGTGACTTTAAACTTTTAATATTCATTTTAATAAAAATGTCATTGTCATGTTTATTCTACCATTAAAGTTATTTCTAAAAATTAATAATTGTTTGTATTAAATCAGACTATGTGTGATGCAAACCCACATTTATTCTTTTGCTAGTTTCTTAAATCATTAGACGATCCCACTTTTGTTGGAAGATGTTGTTAGCTAAGGATGCTAGGAATTTTCCTTTTAAATTTGTTAGTTGTTAGTTTTGTAAGTTATTTTCATTTCTCATGTATGAAAGTAAATAAAAGAGACGTCTGCAAAAAATAAAACTTAAAAATACTTTTTTAACACAATATCATATTTAAGCTATTAACCACACTTTAAATGTTTCATTAACCATTAAAATATATGTCGTTACCACTTTAGAATATTTTTTTAAACACTACTCTAAAGTAGTTAATGTTTGCATTTTAGTGGTTAATTATATATATTAAATAAATAGTTAATGATTTATATTTTAGTGTTTAATGAATATTCGAAGTAGTTAATAATATAAACTTGTATATATATCATAAGAATATATCTCAATAATAAATAAATAAAATTGAAAAAACATTATTCACCGTATAAATACGGTAAATAATACATACATATCAAATATTGTATCTACAATTTGTATTCAAATAACATTTTTCTTTTTCATTTTACATTCATTTCAAATTTTATTTGTACAGTCATTTTTTGTTGTTCTCAAGAATTACAAAGTTTAACATTTACATTCCCGTATAAATAACTTATTGACTTTAAGTTTTCTTTTTGTCAAACTATTTAAGACATATAAACTAAATATAAATGGTCCATTTGTTAAGAATTATAAAATAAATGATTTTGACTTTCAATAATTTAAAAATCATTTATTAGATATTAAAAAAGAAAATTTGTGTGTTTGTCTATTGTAGTGAATATCATTTCTTTTTTTAAAATCAATTATAAAAAATGATTTTGATTAGAAGTTACTCAAGACAACTAATTATTTAAAGTTGTTTTTATATAATTTTAAAGTTATGACTAATTTTAAAAATTATAACAAATAGATAAATTACTTTTTAGAGAAACAAACTTATATCATTTCATTAACAACTTCAAACTCAATACAACTTCGAACAATATCAAAATCTTGAGAACTAGCACTAGATATAGTCGATCTAGCTAAGTTATAAACCACTAAATTGACTTGTCTTCTAGTGATCTCAACCATAGAGTTTGGACTAAACACAAACAACAATCAAATACAATCACAGATTTAAAAAGCAAAGTAATAATGCTCACTTTTATTTTAATAAAAACTATCTACTCACTTGCTCCATAAATGCAACAACTCGCATGCATATCACAATTGCATCTTCGTGAACATTGTCCCATAACCGTAAATTGTGACTCCTCCAAATAATCCACAGGATGGTGTAGATAATATTGCATTTCAACATCAACAACTAATTAGCTACAGTGAAAAACAATTCCACATACCATTCGTGTGTAAAACGTAAAGCTCAATCATATGAAAAATATTAAAAATGAGTAAATTATCCATAAGCCACCAAAAGAATAACAATAAAAACATATGAGATATTAATTCGTCCATGCGCAAGCTACTACACACGAAGGGTGAATTCAATTTTGTAATGCCAAGACGAGACAAGTTATCCTTTGTTGGTATGCGATTTATCAAAAACCTCCAAAAAAAGAAACACTTTCAAAGGGACCATCTTATTCAACACAAAATTATGTTGAGGCACAATATAAATGATTGTTATTCCCTAACAACAAACGATAAACATCTTTTATCGAGTATATATCTCCAACAATTTGGTTATACGATCACATGTCTAATTTGTGATCTTGCATAGAAAAGTTAGTCAACACAAAAACACAATCCATTGACAACTCCTCTTTCCACTAAAAATGATTATACCTCCTCGTTCACCCAATGATCTTTTCAAAATAATATGTCACGACCATCCCCGGCCCATTACCCTAAACAAACGACTCTTGAACTAGTAACTAGTTTGCTAAAATGTCCCACCCCATTCTGCACCGAGTGAATATCTTTCTACCACAAATATTCTTTGATTCTCCTTCTCAGTTCACCAATTGAAAACAACTAATAAATCAATTATAAATTATTTTATAAATTTATCTAAACACTCACTCACTCTACAGTAAAATAAAATAAAAATTGAAAAATTAATATATGAATTTTGAGAAATATTACATGGACATTAAAAATGATGTTTAACATTGTTTGTATACGGTTTATGATACAATGCGTCAAATATTTGATTTTCAAATAACATTACTTTAGATTTTAGACAATATACATCAACATTAAAAATACTCTTTTTGTTTATGTTTTATTTTAAAATATATATACTTAGACCATAAAACTAGTCTAATTTATAAATAAATTATTTTGAATCCATAGTTACTTTGTAATTACAGTATTTATGTAGCTCAATTTAAATTTTATTCTGTCACAAAAATAATATAAAGTTTACGTTAAAGTGAGTAAAATCTAAGTACTAATTAATCACTCTTTTAATTAACTTTTAAGGATAGTTTATAAAAAAATAAGATATGGATGTGTCAATAAAAAATATAATCTTTTATATAAATTAATTAAAAGAATTAAATTGTTTAATTTATAATAAAAATTTAAAAAATTATAAATTATATTCATTTATAACAATAAATTGAATTTAATATATAAAATAAAATATTAATACATAAAAATAATCATCAATTTAAATTACAATAAAATAATATGAAAAATCAGAATACTATGAATACAATGTGAATATCAATTAATAACCAACACAAATAACAATTTTAGAAGTATTTATTTTTAATAGAAGTAACTTCACTATCCAGCGACCTAAAAAAAATGACAAAGAGGATTAGATGAGTGGACAATTTCTCACGTTAGGGTTTGGTTTAATGTTGTGTTGTCTCTGACTCTTCTCTTCTTCTACTACACGCATCTCAAGCTTTCTCCTTTTCTTCTTCCTCACAATTAAGATCTCTCTCTCTCTCTCACCCTTCTCTATACGCTGTCGTTTTGATCCCCAATTTCATCACCCTTTGCTCCAAACCCTAAAATTAAATTTCATTTCTTTTTTCAAACCTGAGAGGGTAGTGGGAAAAAACCCTCCGATAATGGATGAAGGTGGTGAGGGCGGAGATCCTATGGATCAGTTCCACCGTAACGAAGCTATATCCGCTGTAGCTGATGATGGTTTTTTAGCCGAAGAAGACGATGATTACGAGGACCTTTACAACGATGTTAATGTTGGTGAGGGTTTTCTTCAATCGTTGAGGAAAAACGACGATTCAGGTGTTAAAAATGACGCCGTTGAAGATAAGAAGGTTCAATCGGGTTCTGTTGTGATGGATCCGAGTGGGGGTTCGATACCTGGTGTCGGTGGTGGTGAGGGAACTGCAGGTACTGTTACTGGAGGTGATGAATCTAGGGTTTCTGGGTTTCCGAATCAAGGGTTTAGAGGGAGTAATTCTGGAGGTGGATCGGGTTCTGGGATTGGGAGTGGTGGTGGTGGTGGGATTAGGGTTGAATTAGGGCAAGCATCTGGAAAATTGAATGAAATTGAGGAGCAGAGAGGAAATGATGGTGTTGCAGTGCAGGGGATTGTGCAGCTACAGCAACAACATGGCGGTGTTGTTGGGAGTGTTGTGGGTAATGAGGGTTTGGTGAGACAAGGTCAAGTTGTTGGTGGCGTTGTTGGTGGTGGAGGAGGAAATCTTAATAGGGTTGGTGGAAATGGGGGTGGGAATGTGATTGCTATTAGTAGCGTTGGTACTGGAGGAGGTGAAGGTGGAGTAGTTGGTGGTGGAGGAGGAGGAGGAATAAGTACTGTATTATTTGTTGGTGATTTGCACTGGTGGACTACTGATGCGGAGCTCGAAGCTGAGCTTTGCAAGTATGGACAAGTTAAGGAGGTGAGGTTTTTTGACGAGAAAGCTAGTGGGAAATCTAAAGGGTATTGTCAGGTTGAGTTTTATGAATCATATTCTGCTACTGCTTGTAAGGAAGGGATGAATGGACATGTGTTTAATGGTAGGCCGTGTGTTGTTGCTTTTGCGTCACCTTTTACTGTTAAGAAAATGGGAGAGGCTCAGAATAATAGGAATCAACAGGGCAACCAAACTGCTGGGGTTAACCAGGGAAGGAGGGGCCCTCCTGATGTGGGTGTTAAACCTGGTGGTAGTAATATTGCGACTGGTGGTAACTACCAAGGTGGAGATGGGAATAATAGGGGGTATGGTGGAAGAGGTAATTGGGGGAGAGGGAATAATCCTGGAATGGGAAATAGAGGACCTGTTAATCCGATGAGGAATAGGGGCGGTGGTATGGGTGGTAGAGGTATCATGGGTAATGGTGGAAATGGATTTGGACAGGGTCTTGGTGCTGCCCCGCCTATGATGCATCATCAGTCAATGATGAATCAGGGTTTTGATCCTGGGTTTGGTGGTCCCATGGGTAGAATGGGAGGCTATGGTTTTCCTGGTGCCCCGGCACCTCCGTTTTCAGGGATTTTGCCATCATTCCCCGGTGTTGGAGGTGTTGGGTTGCCCGGAGTAGCACCACATGTTAATCCTGCCTTTTTTGGAAGAGGGATGCCTGTGAATGGAATGGGGATGATGCCCACAGCGGGTATGGACGGACCTAATATGGGAATGTGGCCGGATCCAAATATGGGCGGATGGGGTGGTGAGGAACCTGGTGGTGGCAGGGCTGGTGAGTCAAGTTATGGGGAGGAAGCTGCATCCGATCAGCAGTATGGTGAGGTGAGCCATGATAGACCTGGGTGGCAGAATGCTATGAGGGATAAAGATAGAGGATCCGAAAGAGATTGGTCCGGTTCTTCTGAGAGAAGGTACAGGGATGATAGAGATCAAGGATATGAGAGAGATGCACCTAGGGATAAAGATGCAGGGCATGATCCTGAATATTCCGAAAGAAAGCATCGTGATGATAGAGAAGTGGTTCGAGAACGATCTCGTGACCGTGACCGCGATAGGGAAAAGTCTAGAGACCGTGATCGCGAGCGCGAGAGGGATAGAGATCGTGAGCGGGACAGATACAGGGAAGATCGGGACAGATATGCTGATCATCATAGGTACAGAGACCGTGAAGCAGAGCATGATGATGAGTGGGAACGGGGACGATCCTCTAGGACTCACAGCAAATCAAGACTGTCACAGGACGAGGAACACCATTCTAGGTCAAAAGATGCTGATTATGGAAAGAGGAGGCGGCTCACCTCTGAGTAATACTTTCCCTTAAGGAAAGGAAGAATAGTTACTGAATATTCAGGATTTGTCATGGTTGTTTGGATTTTCTGGTTGTGCTCCTCTGACCCAGAAGTTGTTGAGCAGCTATTGTATTTCATTCACCTGTTCCAGTTGCATCTTGTCAGGAGTATGGTTCTGTTCTCCTGTGATAATGGTTAGTTTTATGACTCCATTCTTTGATTGCTTATGGTAGATATCTTTCTATTATGCATTGTGATACCTGTCTGCTATGCTTATTATAATTTAAATACCGTAGCCTGCAAATTAGAAGCTTGTCAAAAACTAATTGTAGGTTGATTTTGAAACAAGTTTTTGCAAGTATGCATGTTTTAATTTAAAAATTCCATTTTTCCATATGTAAAATTGCTTTATAGTTTTTCATTTGTTCAATTTTGCTTTCCTTTAATCTTGAATCCTCCTTGCTGATTTAACCACTAAAATTAGATTTTTTTTATTGTCCAGTTTCATATTATATATATGTTCAAGGTTTACTTTCATGCTTCTCCTCCATTCTTCACAGTACTATTTTGCATGAGATTCCAGTATGTGACGAGGCTGTATTTTTGTCTTGTCTTATTTGTCTGCTATGATGCTATAGTTGACTTAGTGAGTATTAGTATTTTTTCCTGATTTGTTGAAGGTCAAGCTTTTCTTTATTTTAAGACCAGGTGACTGTTGGACTATTGTTGTCTAGTTAAATGGAAATCTGCAATTCTGAATGCTCTCTGCTAGAAAGTAGAAACATGCATTTATCACAAGTTTTCTTTTGTGCAAAAATGGGATTTATCATCTTGAGTCAGCTGTGTGTATGATCATTCTAGTTATTTAGTTTCTACATGTGGACCAGTGTTGTTAATAGCGGATTGCAGAAAATAGAGGAACACCAAAAATCTGCTATAAGAAATAGCAGAAGCCGCATAACAATAATTATTTATAAAATAAAGCATGTTGCATACAAATTAAAGCTGCATAAATAGAAATTTAAAGCTCAAAATCTCAATAATTGAATTCAAAACAACTAATAGTGCATATTGCCTACTGCCTACCTACAGCCTAAATAGAAATCGATATAGTGATATAAAACTCAAAATCTCAATTCAAAACAACTAATAATTTATGATACCTAATCCTAAGTCCAAACTAGTAGAAATTGATAAAGTGACATATAACTCAAAATCTCAATTCAAAACAACTAATAGTTTATGATTCCTAATCCTAAGTCCTAACTAGTAGAAATTGATAAAGTGACATATAACTCAATCTCATCAAAACAACTAATAATTAATAATTCTAAGTCCTAACTAGTGATAACTAAAAGATTTATTCATTCTCCTCTTGTACCCCAACATAATCATTATCCTCATTTTCAGAGAGTGAAGCATATCCTTCAACTTTTTCTATTGAATCCTCAGAATCAAAGAAAAAACAGAGCATTGAAAGAAAACAGAAAACAAAGTTTTGAAAGAACATGAACCACAGAGGGGATTGGAAGAAAACAAAAAAAAACAGAGGGTTGAAAAAGCAAACAAAAGACAGATAGTTGGAAAAAATACAAAAAAACAGAGTACATTGAAAGAATCAATAAAGAGAAAGAAAAAGGAGAACAGAGGAAGAGAGAGAGAGAGAGAGAGAGAGAGAGAGAGAGAGAGAGAGAGAAAGAAAAAAAACAGATTAAGAGAAGAAGAAAGAAACTGTTTTTCCTGAGAAAGAAGTAAATCTGACACTGAAAGTTGCTTGCTGGAGATGTGAAAAGAAGACGATGGAGGCAGAGCTTTGTGGTAGGTTTAGGTCATATGAGAAGTGTTGGTTGTGTGACAGGTTATATAAAATCCCATGATCACGGACTCATTCAATTTAATTTTTTAATGTATTTTAAAAGTGGTTTTAGTGTTATTATTAGGAAATAAAACGTGAAAACCAAATATTCCTCTATTATTGTTATCTCCGCTACACCGCTTTCTAGCTAACTCGCCATTATTCATCCCGTAGCCATTGCTCTATTGTGTATCGGATTAAATAGCGAAAGCCTCAAATTCCTCTATCAAATTGCGGTATATCGGTACACTGATGTGGTCGTTGGTACAGTGTTGTTAAATAGCAGTATGGCGGAATGACCTGGAGGATTTTGTGCTAGTCACCATTGGCCACAATCCTTTGTTTATATGGCCAAAGTTTGGCAGTCCAATTCAAAACTTTAATATGTAGTAGAAATGCACCTGTTGAATATGTGATCATATAACAAATGATGCTAAAATATGTTGTTGATCTAAGCATGTTAAATAGGTATCATACTGAAAACCTATGTTCTGTGTTCATCTCTGGATGTTTTTATCTGTATTTCATTATATTGATGGACATGAAAAAGAAGTCAAGTACTGGAGGATTAAATGCTTCTGTTACGGCGATTTCCTGATTATTTTTATTCGAGATTTCTAAGAAAACATGAAATTATATGTTTTTCTGGGGTCTAAAACAAGTGAGTTTTAGTTGTCCAAAGGTGTAGTTTGCTTTTGGTGTTCATGTATTTTGGTTTACTTCCTCACTCTACAAATTGTATAATGCACTGTTTAACTGATTTGAGATAGTTTATCCTTTTATATGAATTAAACCTGCTCTTGCTTCTTTTTAATACCATCTGAACTGCAGTTATTATTGTTATGGGCTTGTATGTATGTAGGGACAATTGTTTGAGAAAAGAAACTGTTCATTCAAACCCCTGGGTTGCTTTGGGGTTCAAGTGCCGTCAATATTGGAGAACCAAGTCATGACAATCCTTTTCTTACATTGAGAAGTGGAACTTTTGCTATGAAGATATTCACTTTTGATTTGAATTTATGTTTTTATTAGCTCTTGATTAAAACCAATGTTGTTGATGTAATGGGCTTAACTTACTGTGAAGTCTGAAATGTTGCAGACTATTTAGAACTTATTGTTTGAATGATGTATTAGGATTTAGCAGAGGATGTTGATTATGTGCCGCTTTTTAATTGGCTCTTGTTGTATCATATGTTCCCACCTTCCAACTTTTTTTGTTTTCTCCCTAACATTTAGTTAGTATACCGGTTGAGCATGCCAATTTTGTGTATGATGTAGAGGGCTAACCATTCAATTTCTGTAATCATTCTAAGCTGCTGGAGATTTGTATATATCACTTTTTCATGTATATATTGATATGTACTTTTCTGATTACTAAAGTACAATCCATCTCCAGTTTTGTTTTATTGTCTTCTCTTGTTTACAACTAGTCAAATGAAATCCGACAATTGAGAATTGGATTTTGAGAGTCTTGTCACTTATTTCTTTGGTCTTAAAATGTATATATTTTTTGACAGAGTATATAATGTTATTCACTAAAGCTTATTTAGGATAAACTTCATTTACTATTTGTATTTCTTTTTTCCCTACTTTTAGTTTTCACTTCTCAATGATGGGAATGAATTTGATTTATAGTCCATTAAAATGTGAGTTGTTGTTAGTGTTTGGTTTAATCTTTGGTGTCACCATTTGTATAATCTATAATACAAAGTTGAGTTTCAGTAAGTGTACGGATCGACTAATCTGGATAGTGTCTGGTTTGGTTCTACGGTCCTCCATACATACTGTTTTTTTTTCTTGGACTCTTGTTTTGAATACTTTAATTAAAAAAATATAATCTATTTGTTATTTTTTCTTCATTTCACTATGCTAACCTTTATGATCCACATCTATGCACTGGTTTCTGATGAGTTTAGTGCTAACATGATAAAATGGTTGTACATTTGAGTGGATTGTGTTTGACTAACAAATTTTCCTTATTTAGTTAGAGCTGCTCAACCGGTTGTTAATAAAATATTGTTCACCCTTTGATATAATAAATTAAATTTTACCATATGTATCCTAATCCTTTACACTTGATTTTCTCTTCATGTTCTTCATTTGTGTATTTCCTCTCAAAGAACAACCTATGGAGAGAGCACAATGCAGTTCCTCCTCCTTCCATAAGTGTGCGGCTAGTCACCGTTGTACATAGAGGAATCTAATGCAGTGGTTGACCGTAGGCCTAACTCTTGGGTCCATTTGAAATTGAGTAATTTCGATAGGAAATTTCACTTTTTCTCAATCACTTGTTGATATTTAGTGTTGGAGTGCTTGCAAGTACTCCACAGGTAGCAATCTACTTAGCCATCATCGTCAATGTCCACTTCAAATAGTCAATGTGTACATGGACAACCTATTTAGCTAGAGGTGTACAAAGTACGAGTTATGTCGGATTTGGCGAGTCCCTTATCCGATCTTAAAATTTAACCAGATCAATATTTAGGTCATAATCCGTCTCTTAACTCGATTAGTTGCGAGTTCAATAAAGACGAGACAAAATAAAACGAGACCGAGTTGTCAATTAATAATTCTTGAACTTTTTAGAAAAAATTAAAATTAAAATAACTCATAGCAAGTTACCTACCTACTATTACCACTTGTCAATTCATTCAAAAATAGTAATTCATAACATTGTCATATAAAATACAAACTATTTAATCAAAACAAATAATCTAAGTCTACGGGATCTATAGATCCTTCACCACCTAAAAGTCGTACTCTTTAATCAAAAGTAGTATCAAAATAATAATAATAATAATAATAATAATAATAATAATAATAATAATAATAATAATAATAATAATAATAATAATAATAATAATAATAATAATAATAATAATAA
>NC_021164.2:53595091-53601183 GCF_000331145.2 Cicer arietinum | reverse complement strand
ATAATAATAATAATAATAATAATAATAATAATAATAATAATAATAATAATAATAATAATAATAATAATAATAATAATAATAATCATAATCATAATCATCATGATAATAATAATAATAATAATTTTTTTTTGAACCAGATCATACATAATTCATTGCTTATGGGTCAGTTCGGATTCGCAAAATGGACTGAATCTTATACACTCCTACATTTAACACAAGAAGGATTGAAAGATGGACTAAGTGGCAAACGATTGTGTGGAGGATACTAAATATATTGATTAAAGTTCAAGCCAGTAGATCTTGGGTTATTGTTGCTTCCTCAAATGTTGTGCTAATTTATACTTCATTTCTAATTGATGAACATTGCCTTTGACCTTAGTTAGAATTTGTCTTTTATGTGTTTCCATAAGGTTTTTCTCATATTTCTTTTTCTCTTTTGATGTTAGAGGTGTCTCGTCTCATGTGTCATCTTTACTTTTGATATATAAATTTAAAGATTGTCAATCAAAAGAGTTAATATATCTCATATAGTCATACAACATCGGGGTGGACATACTCTGTAATTTATGACCCGTCCAAAAACTGAGTAATCCGTAAGAAATTAAGTGTAAACAGGTGGGCCGGGTCGGTCAAACGAATACATGCAGTGACAAAATTGGTTGTAAATGAATTAAAACTGGCGAAAACAATATTAGAATGTCACACCCAACGAAATTTGTATCTGCTTGAGATTGAACGTACATTGGTAATAATAATACTCATCCACCTTTTCAAACTTCACAATATGTTGCACAGTTTCGATTTCAGAATTTATAGCAGACAAGACATGATGCGTCTTTTCAATAGAATAATAACTACCTTCTATATAATAGTAATTAATAATTAATGGTACATAGAGGTGTCAATATTTTATTAGCAGAAAAATAATGCAACTCGTATTAGAGTTAGAAAATGAAACGTTTTTTTAGCAGAAAAAAATAAAAATAATAAAAATTTATGAAATTAAGTTTTAAAATAAAATTAAAAAATCAGACTCCTTATTAGATTAATTTACATTATTTGAAAATCTAACATCTTCTAAAAAATACTTTAGTTGGACAAAATTACTTTCTTTTCAGTTAAAAATCGTCGTCTTTTGTTTCTCTCGTTAACTTCTTCTCTGCGAGATTGAGATTGTTTCTTGTCTCGACCTTCAAGCAATGAAAATTGCGGAACAACCAGATCCTTTCTCTTCGTCCTTCTTCACCATAATTATATCTTTTTTCTCTTCATTCTTCTTCTCAAAAATCAGTTTTTCATGGTCTTGTTATTATTTTTGCTTCTAGTTTTTTAATCCATAATTTTTCTTTCTTTTGAATCTTTAGTTGGTTGTTTGAATTTACCCGTATCAAATCACCCGTCACTCGAAAATCAACAACACGCGTAAACTGATGAACTTGTATGTCAACACGAACAAAATTGGGTTTGTACATATCACCCGTAGTTTAGCCCGATTGTGAGTTTTTGGCTTAAAACCGCCCTGTCCGATATGTTGTCCACCCCTAATACAATATTACCAAGTCTATCAAATTGACATGTTAAGTGTATGAGTGACAATCACATTACATTTGAAAGCCATATTACATACACAAAAAATTACTAGAATTAGTCAATTAACAAATTATCACTAATTGACTATTTTTTTCATCATACATTGTATGAGAAACACTACTTGAACATTATTTGAACTTAGGACACTTTTAAAATTCAACTGAGTATTAGTGTTTGCAAAATCTTCTTGGACTTGATGTTTTTTGTCCTTTTTTTAAAAGACTAATGAATTATTTTCTCTGAGAAATTTTTAAATAATCAATTAAGTCTCTAAAAAAATTAAAAACATATTTTAGTCATTAAGAAAAATAAACCAGAAGATCAATATTTTTTTAAAAATTAAATATATTGTGTTGAGTTGGAAACTTATGTGATTTAGGTGTCAAAACGTTTGCCTTCATGTGAAATATTTGGAAAAGGTTAACATAAAAATTTGTTGCCAAAAAAATGTCCCTTGATTCCATAGTGGTATGCGATTCTAAAGGTGTGACTTTCACTATCTCTGTTGTTTGGTTCATAAGCTGCATTTTCTTATTCGTTTTCACGTTTTTCTTATTCGTGCTTGCGCTTCTAAAGGTGCATTATTGTTTTTTCTGCTCGCATTTTTTACTGTGCGATTCTATGTATTGTTCAACAATTTTTGCTTTGTTGTTGCTATTTTATATGAATTTTTTATTTGGTATTGGCGATTTGTAGATATTTTTTTTTTTATCATTGACGGGATTTTCAGTTCTTACTTTGTCATGTTGTGGTTTTTTATTTTATGTTCTTGCTCTATGTTTTTCTTTTTCATGTTGCAATTCTTTATCTGGCTTTTATGTGTTAACAATGTGTTAAAGTTGATCTTTTCATTCCCTTATATTTATGTGGTCCCCATTATTTTCTTTATTTTGATGTTGTTAATTTGTTGAAGTTGACTTTTGCATCTAATTTATAGAACTACTACCTTGTGAAAAAAGTTGTTCTCGTTGCCCCATTGTTTATTACCTTGCTTTAATCTTGTCGTTCATTGTGTTCCTAATATGTGCTCCCAATATAGTCCTTGGTGTTAATAATGTCTCGTAAATTTTTTTCTCCTTAATTTTTTGAGATGACCAATTATGATAAATTACATGATAAAATGGTAAAAGTTGTCTCAGAAAATAGTCACACAATGAAGTTAGTTACTAAACTTCATTTGAGGCCAATGGGTATATCTCTTACTCTTAGGAGATGAAGACTCCTGAATCTACAAATGATGAGGGGAGATCAATGCATGTGTTCCCATTGTTTAACCCAACTTCTATGTTTGGTGAAGTTACTCTAGAACTTGAGATGAAATTTACTAGATTAATTGATTTTTAAGTGTTGTTAAGGACTACAACATTGTCCTTGGAAGACAATTTAAGTGGAATAAGAATAATAAGGAACATGTTAGGGTTTTTTACAAAGTTGAAGACAACCCATGAGTTGCACTTTGTTCATTGAATAGCATATCTAACACTTATCAAATAAAGACATTTTTGTCAGAACATGCATGTTGCATAGTATTTAAGAACAAATCAACTAATACATGGTGGGTTGCAAAGAAATTGGAGCAAGCCTTGATGATACAACCTAACCTTAAAATGACACAAGCATTTGACACAACGAATAGGACTTCAGTGTGCGTCTAAATGATAAGAAATTGTCAAGGTCGTTGAAAAAAGCAAGGAAATAAGTAGAAGGTTGTGAAAAGGAGCAATATGGAAGGACTTGGGACAACTTGGATGGGCTGTTGAGAAGCAACCATGAATCAATTGCAAAGATGAATTAATGTATTGCCCATTATGGGATCCCCTCCGCTGTTTGAAGGATTGTATATTTGTTTGGATGCATGCAAGATAGGTTTCAATTTTGGGTGTAGACCTTTCATAGGGTTTGAAAGGATATTACAGTGGACAACTCATCTTAGCGGTTGGTCAAGATGCAAATAATTAATTTTATGTGATTGCATTATGGTAGATGTTGAGACAAAAGAGAACTGAAAGTGATTTTTAACTCTATTCGAAAGTGATACAGGAGACCATGTCAGATATGGGTGGAACTGAAATAGCGATATCAATCGAAAGGAATGGGGGTTCAAATTGGGATATCTTTTAAAATCTTAATTGTTGAACTTAATTTAAGTTAACTCATGACCAATGTTGGTTTTAAACAAAAAGATCTAGAACATAAAACATATTAATTTTAGGTGATATGTGATTAGTGAGTGATAAATAAATAAGGATAAGAATAAGAAGATCTCACAATGATGTATCTTGGTTCACCAAAGATGGGTTATGTCGAGTCCTCCTAATCTGTGAACTTTTCCATTAATGTGCTTAACACACTAACATTATGGCTTTCACACGATCTTTCTTCATCATTTTTATTAGTTTCAAAATTCATCTTTCAATCTTGAAAGGATTTTTACAGTTACCTTTCAGTATAGAAAATATTTTTACAATTTACCTTTTTTATAACTAAAATGATTTTTACAACATACTCAAACTATTTTATGACATAGACTTGAGTTTCAAATGATGTGAATGCTAAAGAAGTTTAGGATCAAAATCTATTCAACACTTACTTGAGATTGATTATCAGCAATGACTTAATATTAAGATCCTTTAGAGAAAGCTAGAGTTTTGCTTGAGTGTTTTATTGCTTGAGTATGATTGTTTAAGTAATGAGTGACTATCTTGAAAACTCTTGATGTTGCTTTTATATATGAGGAGAGGTTCAAAAAAGCTCAATATAGTTGTTATCAAACCTCAGCAAGTTGTTTGTCTAAATTGAACTTTATTAAACATATGTGTTATTTGATTCAGAATGTTCTTCTACAGAATCAAAACATTATTGGTTCTGTGTTGTATGAAAAATGTGGATGAGTGAATGAATGACTTTGAGGTGTCAATCCTTTGTTTTAGAAGCATGTTGAGCTTTCTGCAAAATGTGCAACATTAGTGTACCATTGTCCTTGTTATCTTTGTTCACAACTCATCAGTTTGAAGATCAATCTGATCATTGATTTGGAAATTATTTTGCTTCTTTGGGCCTTCAGCTTGATTGTTGGGCTTGATTATTGATTTGAGTAGTCTTGATATTCTATAACTTGAGGTTTGGACTATGGAGAATGATCTATTTTAATTATGTCTTTAAAAAGGAATAACATAATGTTTATTTATAAAAATTTGAATGTTCTTAAACACTAAATGAACGAGCATTGAGTTACTTAAATAACATTGATCCCCAACATGGGTGAAGGCTTATTGCAGTCATTATCCTAAGTTGGATAACATCACCAACAACATCTATGAAGTCTGGACAACAAGATTTTCAAGTATGGAGAGAGAACCTACTTTAACAATGTTAGAAAAGTTGAGGTGTTATTTGATGAGGAGGATGTCATCCCATAAAAGGTCTTAACCATATCAAAGGGGATACTGCCACTGGTTCAAAAAAAAATGAATTGACAAATGGAAGGTAGAGAGCAATAAGTGGACACCTACCTCGACAAATGAATAAAGCCACTTTGAGGTTCATAGACACAAGTCATTAGTTGGAGTTAGCATAAAATTATGTACTTGCACTTATAAGTTATGGCAACCGACATGCATGCCTTGTGAACATGTCATTGCAGCTCTAGCATATTGGAACGAGAGGCCCGATATTCATGTGCATAAGTGGCTAACAATGGGTGCTTCAAATGCCACTTATGAGTCCTACATTCAGCCTATCAACAACCATGATTATTGGGTTATCACTTACCATCCAAAACCAGAACCACCAAAGCTTAAAAGGCCAATTGGGAGACCAAAGAAGCATATAAGGAAAGACTCTATATCAGAAGATATGTTTGGCAATCAACAACACAAAATAAAAAAGAGGTACAAAGTGACTTTTTCAATGTGTGGAGAAACTCGACATTATGAAAAGACCTGGAGAGGACCTACAAAATCGAGACATGCCAACATGAATAGAGTGTAGAAAACAATTAATCATGGGATCAACATACCACCATCTACATAGACGTATCATTTCAACAATCAACTATGATTCACATATATTTTTGTTTTGGGAACTTTTTTGGATATCTGATTTTTGTACACAAATCTTTGGTTTTGGTACATGTTGGTACCTTTTTTTTTATATCTTATGTTTTGGATCATTTTGGATACTGTTGTGGTTTAATTTGGATATTATTGACGTTGTTTTTTAAATTATATTATGATTTAGTGATTTTTTTGTTTCAGGGATTAAATAGTTCATTTAATTATTGTCAATGACCTAATTGTCATTTTTTTTGTAGAAACTACATGTGGGAGAATCAAGTTGATGAGTTATGAGACAAGTCAACAACAAAAAAACTCAATTTTCTAAATGTGGTTCATATAAAGACTAATTTGGTCCAGTTTATTTATCTTATGGACTAAAGTGTCTTTATTTTTTCAAGGACTAATTTGGGTATGTCGGATGTAGCTAAATATCACTAGAAGGGG
>NC_021164.2:53586529-53594823 GCF_000331145.2 Cicer arietinum | reverse complement strand
CTGAGGATGATTACAAACTGTGTATTCTTTAGCTTCACCAAGCTTACAATCAATTTTCAAATATTTCCAAGCTTCACTCACAAGGAAATTACAAAGTAGTATGAGAGTGATTGATACTTAATACTTTCTCAAAGGATATACAAAGATATAGTGTAAGATCAAAGAAAGTATGAAGTGAGGATGTGAATTGCTCTTGATAGCTTTAAGATGCTTGATCTTTTTGTGCAATTGTGTTGTGTGTTTTATGATGAAGAGCTTGTTGCATTTTATAGAGGTTCAAGCTCTTTGATGACCGTTGGAATTCATTTTCTAAAGATCCAAGGTTTTTCATCATATTTACAGAACTACCATTCAGCCTTTCTAGGTCAGGCAGAAGCCATCCTCGCGCATGCACAACTTCCTTGTAACTTGATCTTTAGATGTCTTTGTCTATTCTCTTTTATCAAGAGTGCAAAGCTGTTTCGTTGACCATGTGAGCTGCATCCTTTTAAAAAACTTTAAGGACTAGGTTGATTTCAACTTTTGAGGTGATGTTGACAAGAGAGAGAAAGCCACCCTATTACATAGGGCTGTCATACTCAGTCCGAGGATCAGATCTGGCAGCAACATGTGATTGTCTATTCTTGGCTTGTTTCTTGCTGCCTTTCTTTAACTTGACTTCTTCATGAATTAATTCGTGCAAGCCCAATAAATGATCTGATTTTAGCCTTTGCACATGCTTGATGGGTTGCTTTCAACTTTGATAGACCATCCTCAGCCTATTCTGTCATCCTCTTAGACTTAGATCTAGTTGTTCTTGTCCTTTTCATTTTGGCCTTCTAACTTCTTTATTTCTAATACTTTTACTTATTCATTCTTTGACTTTGTGATGCATTTTTTAAATGAATAAAAGCATTTGTTTTGGTGAGGTCACAAATTTGGGCAGATCTGAAGATTTTTCAATTCGCAGGCCATCCTCACTATTTTCATCTTAATCATTTTCCATTCTCACGTGGTTTTCCATCCTCATACTTGAATCATATTTTCCTTCTTTTTGTCTTAATGATGAATAATCTATTTTCTTATATGAATACACTCAAGAGCACATGTTAGTCATTAACCACAATCATAATCTCTTAATTAATTTTGTTATCATTAAAATCATTTGAGAGATTTTGTCTCAACAATCTCCCCCTTTTTGATGATGACAAAATTATTTAGATTATGATTTTAAATAAGACAAAGATAAAATGTTTATGCTCCCCCTCAATCATATGTGTAATAATTTTTAAAACTAAAAATCATTACTCCCCCTAAATGTATGCCAAAGTGTTGAAATAATATGATTTTAACCATACATAAAACATCATGATAATAAGATGATAATTTAAAGATTTGTTCAACACAACATAAACATGGATTCATAGGCAACACAACAATTCAACTTAACAAGCATAAGCAACACAATAATTCAAACAATTTTAACATAATTAACCCAAAACAACTGGATAATCAAAAAGCATAATCATTCTCCTTGAATTTGGCAGCAGCAAAAAGAAACAACAACAAAATTTGTCTGATGAGGATGGTTCATCTGATGAGGATGAAGGAGATGGAACATCAGAGGATGGCTGAACTGGTAACTCAGGAGGATGATCTCCAGGAGCAATAGTAGGGACCAAGTGTTTGGTAACCCATTCAAGAATGAGACCAAATTGAACCAAAGAGTTCTGAAAGTGAGTGAAGCACTGAAGGATTTTCTTCTGGTCTTTCCTAATTAATTTGAGAAGTTTCATCTGCTTCTGATTCTTGTTATTCGCAATCCTCGTGCTAGGAATTGAGTCCTTAGGCTAATCATTTACACTGGAACTCTTATTCTGAGAGCTCCCAACCTTGTCCTTTGAATGGTTATGAGTTGTGGTAGTAAAAAAGGAATCAAGGGAACTGAACACACCTGTGACCTCAGGGAGAGGTTGGGCAGGTTTTTCAAAGTTTGCAGTAGGAGGAATTTGTTGCAAAAAATCTGGTGGTGGGAGCACATCTTAATCCACTGGAACAGCTGGAGGAGAAGCCATAGGCACATCCGTATGAGAGGGAGGATAAGATAAATTGAGATCAAAGTATAACTTCTCACCATCTTCCATATTTTGAAGAGGAGTTGATGTGAAGGTATCCTCAGGGATAGGATCGGCTTCATGAAGGGGAGTCAGTTTGTGGATTGGTGAAGACTGAGTTGTTGTGGGGACAGGTGAATCAAGAGAAGGAGTAGTATCAGGAGAGTTACGCAGTGGAGAGGTGGGTTCTGGAATAAGTGGTGATGGTGTATCCTCAGGTAGAGGTTGAGTGGTTTCAGCTTCAGATTTTTTGAGAAATAGAGGAGGAAGGACGAGCTTTTCGTTTCTTGGAGGTAGGGCGGTCATCATTTTGAATCTTCATTTGTTTAATGTTCTTCATAGAAAAAGTGTTGTTGAAGTGGATGGAGTGTTCATCCTCAAGTGGGATTTTGAAAAATTTGAAGATTTTTGTCAAAATCATCCCATAGGGAGCATATCGTCCCATTACAACAGCATTCAACATGAAGGTAAAAATAACATGACCTAAATGAAGAGGAGTACCAATTATCAAGTGATGAATAATCATGAGGTCAAGCTCCATGACCTTCTCAAAACTGCCAGCCCGGGGCGTGATGGAGTGGACACATATATTGTGAAGGATACGACACAAGTGGACGAGGTTAGAGGCTACCAACGGTTTTGGAGCTTTGATGAGTGTGCTTTGGAGCACAGAGGTCCTAGTGATGACACATTGTGAATACCATGTCTCAGATAAGCAGTGAGCTCCTTCATCATGTATATCAAGTATTTGACATAATGTGGTGGGATTAATTTCCATATGAACCCCTTTTAGCACCATACTGAAATTAGTCGTGCCTTTTGATCCTTTTGAAGCAGCGTAGAAAGCCCTTACTAGGAGAGGGTACTGTGGTTCATTGATTTTGAAAAAAGAGGTTCAGCCGAGCTGTTCAAACATTTCTTCAACATTGAACCCTCCTTGTTTGAAATCAGCAAGGTCAATGATTTTACCATTGACCACAAACTTTCTTTTCCATTTTGAGATGTAGATAGTCTCTAATTCGGCCGAATCAAACATTGAAGTGATTTCATAATTTTTTGTGGATGATGATGGGGGTTTTGGTGAAGAAGGTTTGGCCTTTTTAGGAGTTGGAATGTTGGAGTTTGATTTTGCAGGAGGAGGTTGTTGTGCAGGTTTAGCATGGAGAGTGGTCTCTGACTCATCAGAATTGATGACATGGATCGTATTCTCCTGAGGAGGTGCCTTGTTGGATGAAACGGCTCCAGGCATGATTCTGAAAGAGCGCCTGGAGAGAGCTGAGGAGGATGAGTTTTTGGAGATTTTTGGAGTAATAGAAGGAGAAGAGCTTTTGGATGGTTGAGATGAAGAAATGGTGTTCATGGAAGTTGCTTCAGATTGGGTTTCCTCATGATAATTTGACTTAGTGCTTGAGCAGACATCTTGGTTCTCTTCTGGTTCTTGATATGAGATTTTGCGTTTTGCAGTAACTTTGGTTCGAGCCATTGAAAAGAAATGGTGTGGGAAGCAACTGTTGGGTGAAGACAGGTTTTCTAAACAGATGGTTGATGAGTGAGAACGATAGAGGACGGGAAAAATATAGATGAGGATGGAAGATGAACAGGGAGAACGTGTGAGGAAACGTGAGAAGACAGGAAAATTTAATGCGCAGTTTACCTAGGAACCTAGTGAGATGATGGATGAGACATGCTGAGTCACGTGGCCGTAAATGCATTAAATGCACGACGTGAAGCATGGAGGCATGCGCCACCCATGCTGGCCAATGAGAAAAGAGACGCGTGTAGTTTTCTTGTCTGCCGTGTCAAGGGAGGTTACACAAATAAGGACATTCCGTCCTCTGGTGGTTTTGCTATCCTCACAGGTTTAACTTAAAATGTATATACTAATTTAAATAGAACAACATATATTTTTTGGATTATTATTTAATAAAAATTATAATAATATAATAAAGGAACATAACCAAGATAAATCAATTAATTTTAGACAAATTAAGAATTGAAAGTTCCTCCAAGATCTTTTTGAACCTATCCTCTTGGAGAGGTTTGGTAAAAATATCTGCTAATTGATTTTCAGTGTCAATAAAAATCAGTTCTAAATCCCCCTTTTGTACATGATCTCTTATAAAATGATGTTTAATTTCAATGTGCTTAGATCTAGAATGTTGAATGAGATTTTTAGACAGATTTATTGCACTTGTATTATCACATAGGATGAGAATTTTTGCGTACCTTAGCGAGTAATCCTCAAGCTGATTTTTTATCCAAAGTAGTTGTGAGCAACATTGAGCGACTGATACATACTCTGCTTCAGTAGTTGAAAGAGCAATGGTACTTTGTTTTTTGCACGACCAACTTATTAGGGATTTACCCAGAAATTGGCAAGCACCACTTGTGCTTTTTCTTTCAACTTTGTCTCCCGCGTAGTCGGCATCACAATAAGCTATAAGGTCAAGATTGAAACATTTCTTGTACTCAATTCCCAGATTTATAGTGCCAACAAGGTATCTAAAAATCATTTTTACTGCAGTGAGATGTGATTCTTTAGGAGAGGATTGAAATCTTGCACAAAGACCGACTGCAAAGACTATGTCTGGTTTGCTGGCTGTTAGATACAACAATGATTCTATCATCCCTCTGTACTCCTTTTCAGATATTGGAGTTCCTTCATCATCTTTGTGGAGTATGGAGGATGGATGCATAGGAGTTCCCATACTCTTGGCTGAACTCATGTTATATTTGTTGAGCAAATCCTTGGTGTATTTTTCCTGTGATATAAAAATACCATCCTCTCGTTGTTTGATTTGTAAACCAAGGAAGGATTTCAATTCCCTCATCATACTCATCTCAAACTCACTTTGCATGAGGTTTGAGAAATCTTTACACATCTTTTCATTTGTGGATCCAAAGATTATGTCATCGACATAAATTTGAACAATCAATAAATCCTTCTTAAATGTCTTCTTGAAAAGAGTAGTTTCAATATGTCCTCTAATAAATCCATTTTCTTTTAGAAAAGAGCTTAACCTTTCATACCAAGCTCTAGGAGCTTGCTTTAAACCATAAAGAGCTTTTGAGAGTTTGAACAAATGATTTGGCCGCTTTTCATCCTCAAACCCAGGAGGTTGACGAACATACACTTCTTCATTTAAGAACCCATTCAAAAAGGCACTTTTCACATCCATTTAAAATAGTTTTATACCTTTATGAGTAACATAAGCTAAAAGGATTCTTATTGCTTCAAGTCTTGCTACGGGTGCAAACGTTTCATGATAATCTATTCCTTCTTGTTGATTGTACCCTTGTGCCATTAGTCTTGCTTTATTTCTAATGACTTCTCCATCCTCATTTAGTTTATTTCTAAATATCCATTTAGTTCCAATAATAGATTTGTCCAGAGGATGGGGTACAAGATTCCATACCTTGTTTCTTTTAAATTGTGAAAGCTCTTCCATCATAGCTTCAACCCATGATTTGTCACCAATAGCTTGATCAATCATTTTGGGTTCAACTTGTGATATCATGGCCATGTTGGTAGTGCTTTCCCTTAGAGAATTTCTGGTTCTAACGCCATCCTCAGTATTCCCAATAATTAGATCTGGAAGATGATGAGTGACTGTTTTCCATCCTCTTGGAAGCTGCTGAGAGGTTGGGTCAGACTCATCCTCTGCATGAGGATCGGGTACTTGAGAGGATGATTGTTCATCTTCTTCATGTTTATCCATTTTTTCTAAACACAAGTCATCAAACTCATCAAAAATAACATGCATGGATTCCTCCACAGTTTGAGTCCTAAGATTATATATTCTATAACCTTTTGACGTTGTGGAGTATCCTAGAAAAATTCCTTTATCAGATTTTGGATCAAACTTTCCCAAATTTTCTTTATTATTTAGAATGTAGCAATAACACCCAAATATATGAAAATATGAGATATTTGGTTTTCTACCTTTCCATAGTTCGTATGGAGTTTTGTTTAAAATTTTTCTAATGGATGCACGATTTGAAACATAACAAGCAGTGTTGATAGCTTCGGCCGAAAAGTATTTTTCAATGTTGGCTTCATTTAAAATAGTTCTAGTCATTTCTTGTAAAGTTCTATTTTTCCTTTCAACAACCCCATTTTGTTGGGGAGTTCTTGGACAAGAAAAATTGTGAGAAATACCATTTTCTTCACAAAGATTTTTAAAAGATTCATTTTCAAATTTACCTCCATGGTCACTTCTCACCGAGACAATTTTTGATCCTTTTTCATTTTGAATCTTTTTGCAAAAATGGTGGAATGCCTTAAAGGCTTCATCTTTGTGTTTTAAAAATAGAACCCAAGTAAAACAAGAAAAATCATCAACAATTACAAAGTCATATCTTTTTCCACTAAGACTTGGAGTTTTGATAGGACCAAAAATATCAATGTGAATGAGTTCAAGAGGATGATTTGTTGAAACAAAGTTTTTAGAGTGAAAACTACTTTTAACTTGTTTTCCTTTCACACAAGCTTCACAAACTTTGTCTTTTTCAAAATTAATTTTTGGAAGTCCTTTTACTAATTCTAAATTTGCTAATTTAGAAATAGTGTTTAAGCTTGTGTGACCAACTCGTTTGTGCCAAATCCATTTATCTTTTTCAATGGAAACAAAACAAGATTCAATAGGTAAATCATCAAGATAAAGTTCATATAAATTCTTTTTTCTAAACCCGAAAAAGAAAACTCTACCCGAGGATGATTGCTTAACCTCACATAGAGTAGGCTTGAAAATAACTTCAAAACCACTATCACATAATTGACTAATGCTTAGTAAGTTATGTTTTAAGTCATCCACATACTGAACATTTTCAATATTTGCAGAATTATTCTTACCAATAATACATGTTCCTTTTATTTGAGCTTTATCATTATTACCAAATGTGACTGATCCTCTATCCTTTATCTCCAATGACATGAAGCATTGCTTATCGCCTGTCATATGCCTTGAGCAACCACTGTCCAAGTACCAAGGCTTTCTTTTGTTGATTAGAGGAAGAACCTGTATTAGATTTTAAAAGTGACTTAGGTACCCATATAGCATTGGGTCCTTGTTGGTTAGTTTTTCCTCTTTTGAGGATATTCCTTTTATGATGGCAAATAGAATCATGGTGCCCATGTTTACCACAGAATGAGCATGCTGCCTTTTCATTGTTAGCTTTCTTCTTAGCATGACAGATTTTGGAAGTATGCCCAAGTTTTTTGCAAAAGGTGCATTTAGGCCTATCCTCTCGTTTTTTAGGCAAGAAAAAGTTTTCATATAATTTTTGTTTTTGAGAGCTTTTAAAACCAATTCCAGCCTTGTCAAATATTCCAGATTGGGACCCCATTATCTTTTGAAATGTTTCTGTAGATTTGACAAAGTTGGAAATATCATTTTTTAGTTCCATAACCTCAGTTTTCAAAATTTCCTTTTCTGTATCCTCGTCAGGAGGATGCGATTCAAGAATTTTTTGTTTCTCAGAATTTTGAAAGTGAGATTGCTGCAACTCTTGAATGATTTTAACATATTCATCATTCTTTTTCTGTAGCTAAATATTCCAGATTGAGACCCCATTATCTTTTGAAATGTTTCTGTAGATTTGACAAAGTTGGAAATATCATTTTTTTAGTTCCTTAACCTCAGTTTTCAAAATTTCCTTTTCTGTATCCTCGTCAGGAGGATGAGTTTCGACTATCCTTTCGTTAAGAATTTTTTGTTTCTCATAATTTTGAAAGTGAGATTGCTGTAAATCGTGAATGATTTTAACATATTCATCATTCTTTTTCCGAAGCTCCTCATTTTGTTTCTTTATCTCAACAAGTTGGTTTTTTTGAAATATGTATGTTTGAGTCATTTAAGAGGCTATCAAATTCAATTTCTAATTTTTCACAATTAGGACATAGATCAGAAATACTTACCTTTTCAATTTCTGATTTTGCCATGAGACAAACGTTGGCCTCTTCTTCCTTTTCTTCCTCCGAGGATGACTCGTCACTATCATCCCAAGTAATCATCATGGATTTGTTTTTGTATGGAAATTTTCTAGAGTTCCTTTTGTTGAGAGGACACTCAGTTTTGTAGTGTCCCATATTGTTGCATCCATAACAAGTTATTTGACTTTTGCCAATTTTTTCTTTTTGAGGAGGTCATCTATTATGTCCTCTTCTGTTTATCATCCTCTGAATTTTTCTGGAAATCAGAG
>NC_021164.2:53567413-53586478 GCF_000331145.2 Cicer arietinum | reverse complement strand
TCATTTTGTTTCTTTATCTCAACAAGTTGGTTTTTTTGAAATATGTATGTTTGAGTCATTTAAGAGGCTATCAAATTCAATTTCTAATTTTTCACAATTAGGACATAGATCAGAAATACTTACCTTTTCAATTTCTGATTTTGCCATGAGACAGAGGTTGACCTCTTCTTCCTTTTCTTGCTCCGATGATGACTCGTCACTATCATCCCAAGTAATCATAATGGATTTGTTTTTGTATGGAAATTTTCTAGAGTTCCTTTTGTTGAGAGGACACTCAGTTTTATAGTGTCCCATCTTGTTGCATCCATAACAAGTTATTTGACTTTTGCCAATTTTTTCTTTTTGAGGAGGTCATCTATTATGTCCTCTTCTGTTTATCATCCTCTGAATTTTTCTGGAAATCAGAGCGAGTTCATCCTCATCCTCAGACAGAGGATACTCTGTATTTTCCTTTGTTATGACATCTTCATTCTTCTTGGAGGATGAGCTTTCTGCTTGGCTGGTTTTTAGAGCAATCATTCTTCCCTTTTTGTTTGGTTTATCAGCCAACAACAATGGTTCATGAGCTCTTAGAGTTCCAACCAAATCTTCTAATTTCATGTTGGTCAAATCTCTTGCTTCTGTAATGGCAGTTACCATTGGCCTCCATTCTTTTGGTAAACTCCTTAGAATTTTTCTTATCCTTTCTTGAACAGAGTATACTTTTCCAAGAGATCTCAAGTTATTCAATATGATGGTTAACCTTGAGAACATTTCATCAATAGTTTCATCCTCCTTCATTTCGAATAGTTCGAAATCCCTTACTCCCATATCTATCCTTGCTTCTTTTACATGACTTGATCCTTCATGATGAATTCTTAGAGTATCCCATAGCTCTTTAGCGTTTTTGCATTCTTCAACTCTGTCATACTCTTCCCTGCACAAAGCACACGTTAGAAATAAATGAGCTTTAGAGTTTAGGAGTACCTTTGCATTTTCATCAGCCGTCCATTGTGCTTGAGGTTTCTCATCGGAGGTTGCATCTGCGTTGTTGGTCCTGATGACATGATCTCCATTTTCCACCACAGACCACATGTTGTTGTCTTGTGATATGAGAAATAGCCTCATCTTACCTTTCCAATGATAGTAATCTGTACCATCAAAGTAGGGAGGTCGGCTGGATGATCCTCCTTCAGGGATGTACTTAGCTTTTGACATATTTCTTTTTGGATCTTTTTCTCTTACACTGTTAGGTGTATTTTTTAGAGAACCTTGCTCTGATGCCAATTGTTGTAGCGTTCTGATGACGTGATCTCTATTTTCCACCACAGACCACATGTTGTTGTCTTGTGATATGAGAAGTAGCCTCATCTTACCTTTCAAGTGGTAGTAATCTGTACCATCAAAGTAGAGAGGTCGGCTGGATGATCCCCCTTCGGGAATATACTTAGCTTTTGACATTTTTTCTTTTTGGATCTTTTTCTCTTACACTGTTAGGTGTATTTTTTAGAGAACATTGCTCTGATACCAATTGATGTAGCTAAATATCACTAGAAGGGGGGGAGGGGGTTGAATAGGGATTTTGCTGTTTAAAAATAATTTTCAAGAGATTTTAAAATTATCCTCTCGCTGAGGATGGTAAGTCCTAGGATGGATTTTTTCAACCCTTTAGTTTTAACTTGAGTGAAAGAGTAAGAGAAGAATATGAGAGAGACACACACAATTTTATACTGGTTCACCCAAAGATGGCTACGTCCAGTCCTCACACCCTTGTGAGATTTCACTAACGTTCAAACTGATCAACCTCACTCTGAGGATGATTACAAACTGTGTATTCTTTAGCTTCACCAAGCTTACAATCAATATTCAAATATTTCCAAGTGTAACTCACAAGGAAATTACAAAGTGGTATGAGAGTGATTGATACTTAATACTTTCTCAAAGGATTTACAAAGATATAGTGTAGGATCAAAGAAAGTATGAAGTGAGGATGTGAATTGCTCTTGATAGCTTTAAGATGCTTGATCTTTTTGTGGAATTGTGTTGTGTGTTTTATGATGAAGAGCTTGCTGCATTTTATAGAGGTCCAAGCTCTTTGATGACCGTTGGAATTCATTTTCTAAAGATCCAAGGTTTTTCATCATATTTACAGAACTGCCATTCAGCCTTTCTAGGCCAGGCAAAAGCCATCCTCGCGCGTGCACAACTTCCTTGTAACTTGATCTTGAGATGTCTTTGTCTATTCTCTTTTATCAAGAGTGCAAAGCTGTTTCGTTGACCATGTGAGCTGCATCCTTTTAAAAAACTTTAAGGACTAGGTTGATTTCAACTTTTGAGGTGATGTTGACAAGAGAGAGAAAGTCATCCTATTACATAGGACTGTCATACTCAGTCCGAGGATTAGATCTGGCAGCAACATGTGATTGTCTATTCTTGGCTTGTTTCTTGCTGCCTTTCTTTAACTTGACTTCTTCATGAATTAATTCGTGCAAGCCCAATAAATGATCTGATTTTAGCCTTTGCACATGCTTGATGGGTTGCTTTCAACTTTGATAGACCATCCTCAGTCCTATTCTGTCATCCTCTTAGACTTAGATCTAGTTGTTCTTGTCCTTTTCATTTTGGCATTCTAACTTCTTTATTTCTAATACTTTTACTTATTCATTCTTTGACTTTGTTGTGCATTTTTTTTAATGAATAAAAACATTTGTTCTGGTGAGGTCACACATTTGGGCAGATCTGAAGATTTTTTAATTCGCATGCCATCCTCACTGTCTTCATCTTGATCATTTTCCATCCTCACGTGGTTTTCCATCCTCAGACTTGAATCATTTTTTCCTTCTTTTTGCCTTAATGATTAATAACCTATTTTCTTATATGAATACACTCAAGAGCACATGTTAGTCATTAACCACAATCATAATCTCTTAAGTAATTTTGTTATCATTAAAATCATTTGAGAGATTTTGTCTCAACAATGTCAAAATTTATGAGGGTGCAAAATGGAATTTTTAACATGATATCACTAATTTAATATAATTAATTTCATGTAATATTTTTTTTAATTTATTTAATATTGATGAGATAACATTAAAATTTTTAAAAAAATTATATGTTTTAAATTTTTAAAATATTAAAATCTGAATTTTTTATTAAGAAATTTATTTTTAAGATATTTTAATTAAAAAAAATTTCTTTTCAAAAATTTAAAGCAATTTTTGATGTAATGGTCTTATCTTCGGATCCCATAAAAAATGATTCTAAGTTTTTAGTGGCAAACTTGAAGTTCTATGTTTCCTCTAATAATAAATACAAAGAAGAATTTCCTTCTACTTTTTTATAATTAAAAAACAAAAAAAATAAAGAAAATGAAAACTAGCATTATCGAGAGAGCACGCTTTATTAATTGATTATAAAAATCCCACTCACTCTTTTCTCTCTTTTGAACGCAGCGTTTCAATCTAACTGCAAACCCTAATTTCAAGAAGAAAGAGGAGGGAAAGAAAGAAAACAAAAAAGAAATGAACGAAGACGAACGAGGATACGGCGAGAGCGGGGATCCCGTAGATCAATTCCACCCTAACGAAGCTATATCCGCCGTAGCTGACGATGGTTTCTTGGCCGAAGAAGACGAAGATTACGAGGATCTTTACAACGATGTTAATGTCGGTGAGGGTTTCCTTCAATCGTTACACAAAAATGACGATTCAGTAGTTAAAAACGACGACGCTGAAGCTAAAATCTTGCCACCACCGCCGCCGCTGCCACTGCCACCTCCACCGCCGCTGACAGGTCAGGTTGCCGGTGTGGTTTCTGTACCGGGTGCGGGTGGTGGTTCCGGCGAGGGTGTCGGTGGGGTTTCTGGGTTTCAGAATCAAGGTTTTAGAGGAGGTGGGGTTAGGGTTGAATTAGGGCCGAAATCTGCTAATTTGAGTGAGATTGAGGTGCAGGGTGGTCATGAGGGTGTTGGTTTGCAGGGGATTGTGCAACAGCATTCACTTGGTGTTGTTGGAAATGATGGAAATGATGGATTGGTGAGACAAGGTCAAGGTGTTGGTGGAGGAAATGGGGGTGTGAATAGTGTAAGTGCTGGTAATGGAGGTGGAGGTGAAGGAGGAGGTACTGTATTATTTGTTGGTGATTTGCACTGGTGGACTACAGATGCGGAACTTGAAGCTGAGCTTTGTAAGTATGGGCAAGTGAAGGAAATAAGGTTTTTTGATGAGAAAGCTAGTGGGAAATCCAAAGGGTATTGTCAGGTTGAGTTTTATGATCCTTCAGCTGCAACAGCTTGTAAGGATGGGATGAATGGACATGTGTTTAATGGTAGGCCGTGTGTTGTTGCTTTTGCGTCGCCTTTTACTGTTAAGAAAATGGGAGAGGCTCAGAATAATAGGAGTCAACCAGTGAACCAAAACACAGGGGCTAATCAGGGAAGGAGAGGGCCTGTTGAGGCTGGTGCTACTAGGCCTGGTGGTGGTAATGTTGGGACAGGTGGTAACTTTCAAGGTGGAGATGGGAATAATAGAGGTTACGGTGGAAGAGGTAATTGGGGGAGAGGTAATAATCCTGGAATGGGGAATAGAGGATCTGTTAATCCGATGAGGAATAGGGGAGGTGGGATGGGTGGTAGAGGTATCATGGGTAATGGTGGAAATGGATTTGGACAGGGTCTTGGTGCTGCGCCGCCTATGATGCATCATCAGGCAATGATGAATCAGGGTTTTGATCCGGCTTTTGGTGGTCCCATGGGTAGAATGGGAGGCTATGGAGGGTTTCCCGGTGGCCCGACACCTCCGTTCTCTGGAATGATGCCTTCGTTCCCTGGTGTTGGTATGCCTGGAGTATCACCTCATGTTAATCCTGCCTTCTTTGGAAGAGGGATGCCTATGAATGGTATGGGGATGATGCCGCCGTCAGGCATGGATGGTCCTAATATGGGAATGTGGCCTGATCCAAATATGGGCGGATGGGGCGGTGAAGAACATGGTGGTGGCAAGGCTGCAGAGTCAAGTTATGGGGAGGAAGCTGCGTCTGACCATCAATATGGTGAAGAGAGTCAAGATAGAGCTGGTTGGCCTAATGCTATGAGGGAAAAAGATAGAGGATCAGAGAGAGATTGGTCGGGTTCTTCTGAACGAAGGTTCAAGGATGATAGAGATCAAGGATATGAGAGAGATGTACCTAGAGAAAAAGATGCGGGACATGACCAAGAATGGTCAGAAAGAAGGAGTCGTGATGATAGAGAAGTGGGACGAGGACGATCTCGGGACCGTGATCGTGCACGATCTCGAGACCAGGACCGTGACCGTGAAAGGGATCGGGACCGTGATCGTGACAGGCACAGGGAAGATAGGGACAAGTATGCTGATCATCATAGATACAAAGACCGCGAGGCAGAGCATGATGATGAACGAGAGAGGGGTCGGTCGTCAAGGACTCACAGCAAATCACGATTGGCATCACATGAGGAGGAACACCATTCTAGAAAAGATGCTGATTATGGAAAGAGGAGGCGGCTTACCTCTGAATAATTTTGTATGCTTCTTATGATATCTGAGTAGACTGAGTATTTTGTGTTGAGGAAGGAAAGAACAATAACTGAAAAGTCCGGATTTGTCATTGTTGTTTGAATTTTCTGGTTGTGCTCCTCTGGTGCAGAAGTTGTTGAGCAGCTGTTTTATTTCAATACTTGTTATGGTTGCTTCTTGTTAGGAGTGTGGTTTCTTCTATGAGAAAGGTTAGTTTTAAGACTTGAATGCTTTGTATGCTTGTTTTTATTGTTTCTTTTTTGCTACCTACCTGCTTCCTGCAATATGCATATGATGAGGAATAATAGTATAACTCTAAATGACTTTTCAATAATGCCTTGTTTTATGGAAGTTCTCCATTGACACAGAATAATTGCAAACTCAAACTTTGTCTTAAGCCTTAACTATAGATGACAACAGAATAAAGAAGACTACTGTTGACTGTTCTTTAGAGTTTTTAGCAAATAGATATGTGGGTTTTAGAATGTTCTGACTTCTTTTGAGATAAAGTCTTTGAAATTTAGGGATATATAGATCAGTTAGAGCTGATCATAGAATTTTAAGTTTAGGCATACTAGAAGTGAACTATAGCTTGTAAGCACCCTGTTGATGTGTAATTTAAGGTTCAGTGAGAAACAGATTTATTTGTACTTTCATTATATTAATTTTTGTAGTAGTTTTCCCTTTTCTTTTTAGTGTTCTGCACATGTTTTTGGGGCAATTGCTGTGGTTCCTTTTCTCTTTTATTGTTTCTTTTTTACTTTGGATGCGTTTGTTTTATGGTTTTCTCTGTCTCTGATTTCACATTGTTTTTCCCTCTGCTTTGTGGTCTTTTCAGTTGGTCGTTCTGTGATTTCTTTAAATATGTGATCATATCAAAGTCCTATATTCACGTGTATGCATTCATCTTTGGTCCCGTATATCAGCAGCCTTTTTGTTTAGTGAATTAAATAATTATGTTTTGTGGTAAACATAATATATAAATACTCGAGCTTTAAATAATTTGTGATTCTTTGGCCTTTTGAGTTGAGAAACCTTGTTTTTCCCTCTAAAAGTTCAAATTACTAAGAATATTATGCATTACTTCCACCATGGAATATACTTTTAAATACTTTATTTTTGGCTATTTGTTTGAGATGTAGTTTTTGGAAGTAGTTTCCTTGAGGAAAAAAAGGGTGACTTTCAGTTATATTCTCTAAGATTTATATGGTGTATTAAGATGTGATGCAAAAGAGAAAGCACTAGCAAGTAGGCCAAATACTAGATTGTTAACCGGTTAACCCTTATCAAATAAGAGAACACATAACTTGTGTCTATTCTATTTTGCATTATTTTCTCTGTCTAAGCTAAATATTTTGTAGACATTCTAATTTCTAACATTAATATTCCCAATAAATTTTGTAGTTATATGCAATTCTATGGTCTTAAAATCTGAACTCTTGGTATGAAATTGTCCAAATAAAATCAGTTATTGTGAGGTTAATGCATTCTTTCTCATTGCTTCTCTTTCTCATCAAAATTAATTCTTTTTCTATATTTGCTTTTAAACTGCATTTCTGTAATATTACTTTTTCCTTGGTATGAATCGTTTCTTCTTCTTTTTGTTACTCGTTTTCTGAATTGCTACTACTTTTGTTATGGGCATTCAGTGTTTTGTAGGGACAATTGTTTTAGAAAGGCTGTTCATTCAAACTCTGGTTGCTTTGTGGATAAAAGTACCTTCAATATTGGAGATTCAAGACATGACAATCTTTTTCTTACTCTGAGGAGTGAAACTTTAGCAATGGATTTATTAGCTTTTGATTCGAATTTATGTTTGTTATTAGTACACAATTAAACCAACAATGTTGATGTAATGAGTTTAACTTGCTGAAGTCTGTCATGTTGTAGACTGTTTAGAACTTTTTGTTTGAATGATGTACTAGGATTTAGCAGAGGATGTTGATGATGTGCCTTTTTTTATTGGCTCACTGTTGTATCATTTTTCCCATTTTTTTTCTCTGTTTTCTTCCCAACGTTTTGTTAGTATAGTGGTCGAGCATGCAAATTTTATTTTTGATGTAGAGAGAGCTAACCATTCAATTACTGTAATAATAGTCATTCAAAGCTGGAGAATTGTACATTATGTTTTCATGTATATATTGATATTGATATTTATTTTTCTGATAAAGGTTGAATCCATCTCCAGTTTTCTCTTTTGCTCTGATTTAGTATATAACTCGCCAAATGGAATTGAGCAGTAGAGGATGAGACTGATATCACTTGCCTAACTTTTCCACTCTTCAAAGAAATAAAGTTTTTTATTTTTATTTTTTATACATACCATTTTAGCTTCCAAAAGTTAGTATTAAATTCAGTTTGGAAACCATTGAAATGAGATTAGTTACTGCTCTTATTCTTTACTCTAGAAAAGTTTAGAAACAATAACACTCTGTTATTTTTGGTTTGCTTTTTCTTTTCAACTTTTCTCTTAGTTCAAAGCATGGACTGATCAGGCTCTAATATCGGTTTATTGCTTTCAGATTTTGTTTTGTATGCCTCTTGTGTATGATGATTTCTGGTCTGCTTTAATTCATACTATTAAAAGGAAGCTTATATTGTGTTTTTGTGTGGAATAGGGAACTCATTTAATCTGAATAGAAGCTAATTGTGTCATCTATTAATATCTTTACTCTTTAGGCTTCAGCAATAAGAGTCAAGTTAGAGACTGTCTATTTAATATCACTTGTGACTATGGAAACTATTGTGGTTAGAGGTAATCGAGGATGACTAGTTACGTTTTTTTTTGTCCTTGGAATAGTCTGTCACATTTCTTTCATCATTTTATATATATGATATACATCAATTTTTAACTTTGCTGTCGTTTATTTTTATTTAAGTAACACTTTTATTAGTAATATATAAGTTATAATTTATAATAAGATTTGACTCACTATTCAAAAAATAATTATTTTCATGATATTAATCTCAATTTGATAGTCATGATGGAAATGGTATGCTCAATCATTGTTGAACCAAATTGACACAACAAAAGGTCTACTGGCTGGGAGATTTTTTGTTCAAGTAGTACCATTTATTTATGTAAGAGGCATTGTTTCGGATGCACATGTTGTGTTTATATCATCTTCCCACTCTATTATTGGTAAGGCCTTTCCACAGTTATTTATAATTCAATGTCTGAACATGTTTTGGCTGAAAATTAAAATGAGATCAACATATGGAAACAAACATTGCTAACCTTTTTATTATCTTTATTTTTTTTGTGATGCAATGCTAGTCTATCTTTTCTTTCTTTTGGCATAACAAATAATTTTTTTTATAAACAAATGTTACTATATATTAGTAAATTATTGAATTGTGTTAATTTTCTGGATATAAACTTGGATCTCCTAGTTTGTACTCTTTCGGTGTCTCTCAACTCACTTGATAAACAATGACATGAATCTTAGCATCGCGTCCATTTATAGAACCCCCAAAAATTCAACTGAAGACTAAAGTCTATAACAAAGAAAAAAAAAAGAAAAATTAGACCACAGTAAAAGTGAAACAAATGACAATAGCAATAAGCACAATTTCTATTGTACAACATTAATACAGCAGTCAAAGAAACAGTTACAGATTGCTTGGCTTTAGCCTTTAGGAGTGTGCCTTACTTTACAACATGCTAATCAATGACCAGTGATATAAAAATGCAAATCCCCAAACCAACCCTCTCTCATTCTTAATTGACTAATAACAATTCATCATTCATGAATAATTAAACGGTCACAACATACACATTAATCTAGAGCGGTCTACCTTTAACCATGCTCGCTACTTTTTCGAATGTGTACATCTAAATTGAGTTGAAGTAGAAAAAGTTTTTGAGAACTTTTTTATCCACATTTCTAAGTCACTTCAGAAATATATATCTGAAACAAACACAACTTTTATGTTGTCCAAAAGATATTTTCAGACAAAAAAATGGAGGTATACTTCTAAAAACATACATGATTTGTTTAGAAATGTGGAGTGAAAAAAGAAACTCATGTTTTTTCAAAATCAATCTGACTATCTGGGCCTACCGGCATTAGATCCAGGTCCAGAATAACCAGGCCCACCCTTACCCATGACAGTAGTACCTCCCACTTGATGAAACCCACCAGAGCCATACACGTGTCCTTGATGCATCATTATTCCACCACCATAACTACCACTCTCAAAGGAACTGTTACTCACATTATTAGAAGATTGAGGCGCGTCTTTATCACGCGCCGCCACACACTTCTCCCCTTCCATCTCCCTAAATCGCTGAAGGTAAACCTTTAGTGGCTCGACATATTCCTCAAATCCAAGTGTCGTCATCGCCCAAAGCAGATCGTCGCCGTTGATTGTCTTACGCTTCTCTCGCTGGCACTTGTCGGAAGCTTCGCCGGTGATGAAACTTATGAACTCCGACACACACTCCTGAACCGTCTCCTTTGCGTCCTTTGAGATCTTCGCGTTCGCTGGAAGTGCCTTCTTCATGATCCTGCTCACGTTCGCTATCGGGAGGAACCTGTCCTGTTCTCTCGGTGACATCTCGCCGTGAGCGTTCGATCCGCCACCGTTGTGTGGTCCGCCGGAGTCGTTATCGGAGTCCGCCATCCTCGACTTTCCAACGGTTCGGTTCGGTTCAACTTGCCTGAAAATTGAAGCTCTGTGAAAACAATGAACCGTGCAATTCGAATCGGAGTTCGCCGCTGCCGAGTCACGAACTCAACTCGGATCGCGTTGACTCGATTCCGCGAAAATTCGAGATACTACCTGCGGAAGAAACTCCTCGAAATATGAAATTGAAGTAACTGTGCAATTTTATCGGAATTTTGAAGTCAGTTTCTGCGTGAAATCGAAGCTCTGTTTCTGAAAGTGGAAACAAACAAGTCGAAACTTAAAAATTCAATGAACGTGTGACTTTCTGTGGCACTCGGAGAGTGTTTTCCAGCGGTGGATGACGGTGGCTCCGGCGAAGTGGGAATGAGTGAAACGGAACGGAGACTTTATTTTGGTTTGTGTTTTGGGGAGGTAATGAGCAGGATCCGTTGGATCAGAGAGGTTAATAACGCTTATCTTGTGGACACGTGGAGTGTTTTGAACCGTTGCTAGTCGATAAGTGAGACTTTGTACGGATGTATATGTAGCCCTTCGATTCGGTTAGTGCCTTCTTCATCTAGACCGTTGATTTCGTATCTGTCCGGTGTCTGACTCCGACTCTACTGTTTCTTTGCCATATCCAATTTTTTCAACCCACGCTGTTATTTCCGCATTTGTCATTTTGTTGCATTAGTTTTTTAAAACTCAAAATAAGTAGAGTTTGTTTGATTGTGTTTTATTTTTTAATTTTTAAAAATTATTTTATAAACAAATTTTAGAAAATTATTTTTAAAACAAAAAATTAAAAAAAAATTATTTGATAATTTTAATTTTTAAAACAGTTTTTGATTAAAGAGTTAAAAAAATTGAAAAATAAAAAGTAAAATATAATTTATCTATTTTGTTTTTTTAATTTTAAAAAGTATAATATTCAAAATAATTTTACAAAATAGTTTTTAGAAATAAGTAATTCAAATAAATTTTTTAATTTTTAAATTAAAATAAAATTTTTAAAATGTAAATCAAAGAACCCTTACTTTCTGGATCCCTAAATACACTATCTGCAGCACTTCAACAAAATATATTAAACTAAAAAAATACAAAAATCCCAAACAAGAAAATATTACATATTACAAAAATTGAAAATATTATTCTATTACGGTCAAAATATCGTCTTCAATGAATTCCTAAATATAAAATCTCATTTCACACAAAAATGGTTACTTCCTCGTATTTTGGAACAAAAAGAGTACTGTATATATGTGATCTCATGTAAATTGTTACTCCTCAAGGCTTATTTATATATAAAAATATTCGCTTTTATGATCCACTTGTAATAAAGTATAAATAAAAATAATGTTTGACAAGATAATATATTTAGTCTAAATATTATATACATTAATTTTTAAAATATAGTTATTGTTTCTATTTTATTCTAAAAAGAGCATTTATTAATGATGATAGTTAAATATATTAATTAATTTTAAATAAAAAAACTAAATACATTTATCAACATACTCTTAATTTTTATGGTCATATACTCACGTTGTTAAGGTATTAACAAATGAAACTTTTAGAAAGCTAACACAAAATGTTCATCAATTAATTTGACATTTGTTTATATTTAAATCTAAGAAATGTAGACACTTTCTGTTACTTATAAATAAAGTTCAGATGAAGCATTATATCGTTAAAAAAATATCTTGAGATAATTGTTCTTTTTAATTTTTAAAGTAACTTTTTTAATTATACCAAATAATTAATGTTACTTGCATATTTTCTAATTGATTTCTTAACTTATTTTATATTTTATCTGTCTTACAATAACAGCATATATGCAAAAATAGATTGTTCCAAAAAGCTTTTCCTTTCAATTTCTAATATAATTTTAATTGTTTTTTTATTTCAATTATTATTTATATTAACAAAAATAATTTATTAAAATTATTATTCTATTTTTTCATTCATCATCAGCGATAAACAAGAATAATAGCTATCGTATTCTTTCTTTTATCTATTATTATTTTTTAATTTTTGTAAAATGGTTAAATATAACAGTTATTTTGAGAAAAAGAAAAATATCAAAAGGTTAAACAAGTTATAACATAGAGAAGAGATGAAGTAGTTGATTAATTATTAAATGGGACTTTCAAACATGTTGTGCCATTAGTTACACTCAGTGTGGTCACATGTATAGTGACTTTGCATGTTGGCAAGTTGAATGGTGCCATAGGTACCACCATTAATAAACATTTTTAGAATTAATTGCTAAGTGGGTCACCGACCAATGGACCGTTGTTTTATATTTGTCATGTTGATGATGTGATATCGATGTTTTTTTTTTTGTTTCTCCTTGATCACTCTCTGTTTTTCCTAAAGCATCTTTTTCGTAAATACCTAGCACGAGTGTGATAGCTTAGTTCAACTACGAGGAAAAAAGTCATTATAAATATTTTCGCTTTGAAAGCAACTCACACATGCCTTAGTAGAACTTAGAAGGTTTGTATTAATCTATTATTTTGTGTCCCTTATTATAAAATTCACTTTTGAGTATAAGATGGGATTGGATTACAATGTTATTACTTTATTGCATAAGGTAACTTTGCCAAGGTGAAGTAGTGACTTTGTTTTTATGAAGTTATTATTTTTAAATTTAAGTTTAATTGTATTTTTTTGACCTCTCTTTTTAACTTTTGAAACTTTCTTTCAATTTTTACTATTTAACATTAACTCTCAAAATGGACTGACGACGTATATAGGATCAACTCTCAAACTTGATAAAACATAAGATTTTAATGTAATTATTTAAATCCTAATATATTTTAGTTTTTTAACCCACCTATATTCAGTCTATATGGGCCACTGGTAGCTGTAACTTGCATTAACCGAAATAAAACTAACAAATTTACTGAAATCCGAACCAAAACTGGACAAATAATTGAGAAAAGAAAAATAATCCAATGGTTATAAAAAATTAACTCAACCCAACCAAATTTCCAAACCCAATACGAAATTGTAATTCTCATTTCTCCCTGCCTCTCCCTCCCACTCCGACTCTTGATCCAAATTTAAATGACATAAAATTATATTTCAATTATAAAAAATTATTTATTTTAGTTTAATTTGAACTCAAACATAAAAAATTAATTTAATTAATTTTGATAAAAAATTTAAATCTACCATATCATTAATTTAATTTTATATTTTTAGACGAAATTCACAATATATACAGTGAAATTTAAGTTAAAATATGTAGTATATTTTTTAATTAGATTTTTTTAGAATTTTTCTTATATATAATTTAAAAAAAGGTTATTGGTGATTTTAAGGTGAGTTAGACCACCTCTTGTCCCAATAAAGATTCACCACTAGAGGAAAATTTTAAATTGTGACGTGCTAAAATTTATAATAGTTTTTCTGTAAAGTTATTAATTTTTTTAACAAAATTGTTTTTTAGACGTTTTAAAATATAAAATCATTTAGACTATTATTATATTAAGTTAATGTAATCAATTTTGTGTAATATTTTTTTCAATTGATAATAAATTCAATCAATTTATTATTTATTGAGATATTACTAAATTAGATAAGATTTTATTAATTTCAAATTTGAAAATAGTAGAATATTAGATCTTTTATTAAGTAAAAACATAACTTTTATTGAAGTCTAATGCAATTTCCTGGGCAAGCTAACCTTTGGACCGAACTACTCTTTCGAAAACCTTTTTGATTTATATAGGTGTAGCACTTAATTATAATCTCTTTACTTTTAGGGATAATAAATTTATATTTGTAATCTTCTAATTAAGTAGTTAAGATTTTTTTAAAAACAAATAGTTAGATTGTTAAAAGAGGAATTACACACACTCTCAAGCATGCACGACACATTGTTTCTCACTTATTACTCTATTAGAGTACACATTGATTTAAATGTTTGAGTGTCTTGTAAGAACCCACCTCATCTCTCATTTGCTATGCACACTAATATTTAATTCTCCTAATAGAATTTTAATACTAAATGACTTTCTAAAATTTGCATAGCTAAGTATAAAAGGTAGTTTATAGCATCTCTCATATTTAATTGATCAACTAGGCTAGCTTGTATTATCATTTTAACCGTCCAACCTAGTGAAATAAGTAGGCTACTTAAACCATGATCTAATCTAAAGTGTTTCTTTAGGTGTCATATTCAATGTTTAAAATGGGTTTAAAGTGTTAACTCCACCCAAACTAAATAGGGTTCTTGTAGGTGTTTATTATTGGTTTTATTGGTGCTCCACTAGTCTTGGTGGAGAAGGTTTGTACCAAAAAGTATTTTTTGACTTGCTCCACTTACATATGAATAATGCCCTCCTACAATTTAAGTTAGACCTATAGGATTCCTTGAGTGTGTACTTCACTACTAACAGTTCATAAAACAAACTCTTTTTTAAATGCGTCAAGAACTAATTAGGCAAAAGCACAAATAAATGGGAATGTCAACCCCGTTAAATTCGAGTTTTTATGGAAATTTGTGTTTTGTCATGTGAATTTGATACGTAAATTGATCGAATTTATTTCATATTAAAATAATATTCAAATTAATATATAAAAGATATATATAATTTTATAATATTATATTACCGTTCTAGACTCGTTAACCATTCACAACTTGCATGTTATGTAAGGTGTTGGTGAAGATGAAGTCACACGCGAGTTCAAAGTAAGAAGAAGATAATTATTTGTTTGAGTATGAGAAGAGTAAATGTTAGTCGTGTTGGAGAAGAGTGGAAAAAATAGGGTTTTTGAATTGAGCTTAAAAAATTTGAACTCTTTTAAAATTAGAGTAAAATCGGCGTATCTGTCTGTAAATTTGCAAATTCACTCGTGTTAATTCGATCTTTAAAATGAATTTATCAAATTTTAAATCTATCCGTGAATTAATATATTTTTTATACCTCGAATTTGTAAATTCATAGAAATTTACGTGTTAATATGTTGTTGAGACAAAATCTCTCTCAAATGGTTTTAATGATAATAAAATTATTTAAAAGATTATGATTGTGGTCAATGATTAATATGTGTTTTTGAGTGAATTCATATAAGAAAACAAGTTATTAATCATTAAGACAAATAGGAGAAAAATCTGATTCAAATCTGGAGGATTGGAATTCGTGAGGATGACCTCGCAAGAGGATGAAACTTCAAAACTGCAGAATACTCATCCTCACCAAAACAAATGTTTTTTATTCATTAAAAGAAAGCAAAACAGTATTAAGGAATGAATAAATAAAACATTTGAAATAAAGAAGTCAGAAATCAATATAATAGGTACGAGGACGAATTATACTAGGATGGGTCTATGGTCAACATCTTTGAAAGCAACCCAGCGTCATTGAAAGCGACCCAACATATCTCTCTCACATGCTGAAAATGACTCATCATCAACCTACAAAAAGGCGGTAGCTAACAAGACAAATATGTAGCTCTTACATGTCTTAAAGAAAGGAAGAAAAAAAAAAGGCAACACATGTCCAAGTTCCTAGGAATTTTGAACCTCGTGCAAGAGGACAGACTGAACCAGTCCAAGGACAGCTGGATGGAAATTTCGTAAATATGAGGAAAGACCTTGGACTTTTTGATTGAAGTCCCCAACGACCATAAAGCATTTGCCACTTGGAAATGTCATCTCAAAGTCTCTATAAAAGGCAGTATGCTCTTCATCATCAACACACAACAACATTGCATAAAAAGATCAAGTATCTTAAAGCTATCATGGGCAATTTTCATTCTCTCTTTTATACTTTCTATAATCCTATACTAGATATTTGAAATATCTTTTTAGAAAGTGTTTAAGTAAAGAGAAACAATCATACTCATATCACTTTGTAATTTCCACGTGAGTTACACTTGGAAATAGTTGAAACTTGTAAGAAACAAGATTATAAGCTTGGTGAGGCTATATAATACACAAAGTGTAGTCAACCTCTGTGAGAGGTTAATCAGTTTGATCATTAGTAAAATCTCACAAGTGCGTGAGGACTGGACGTAGCCTTCATTGGACGAACCACTATAAAAGTTGTGTGTGTCATTATCTATATTTTCTCTTTCTTTTACTCAGCTCAAACTCAAAGGTTTAAATTACTATCCTCGGGTTTGCATCCTCTTAGAGATGATAGCTTTTCAAAACACGTAAAAAAAATCTTTTTAAACAACAAAATCTCTATTCAACCTCCATTTTAGTGATATTTTAGCTACAACATATGTGATTTTGATAACCTTATTAGGAGTACTCCTAAACTCTTCCTTTGATTTTATCCCAATTGCCAACATTAAAAGAATCTTCTCAATCCCCATCCTTCTGGATCTCCATATAAATGTCATAGTTTATAAAAAGTACTACATTCATTCTTATATATAAGATCTTTTTCATCAATGTACAAGAATTAAGAAAATTAATTTTTACATTAAATTTATTAATAATATAAAAGAAATTTAAAACTATCTTTTAATTATTAAGAGAGTTAAATAGTTGACCTTAATATTTGTATTTAATTAAGAGCATTTTTATGAAAAAATAGTTAATGTTTTTTTGTACTTTTTAAGAGGATCGTATATAAAGGAACAAATCTTTTTTATAAGAGTCTTATATGTAGAAACAGATTAAGTAGCAATTAGCAAATAACTAAAATTCAATAATATTGAAATAAAATATAAATATCTAAGAAATCATAAATTTAAATGTGTTAATTTAAGGGTTGTATTATTCTCTTTTGGATTACTTAGTTTTTTTTTAACTTAATAAAAGTCATAAACATTATTTTACCAAAAGAAAACATCCTTAAAATTACTAAAATATATTTATAATACATACATGTATATGTATATGAGGATTTATCATTATTTTATTTGAGAATGATATCCCACAAGGCATGCTTTCGCGGGAGAATTTTCTCCTCATCTTCATCTCCAAAGAAGAAGAAAAATCTCTTGAATGATCCCAGACAAGTAAGATATTCTTCATTTCTTAAAAGGAAATTAGCATCTCTGTTACCGTATTTCTGGCCTGTCTAATTAATATAACCAATTTTGAAAATGTGTATATTTATAATACTTGTATAATAAAAAATTATAGTAATGATTACCTCCATTTTTCAAATTTTGAAGAAAGTTTTGGACCGAGGGCCTAGCTTTTTTTTTTTTTTTTTGAGAAGAGCTTTCTTTGTTAAATTAAAGAAACTTTTTTTTAAGGAAAATTAAAGAAACCGTAAAATGTTTTTGAAAATGAATTAAATGTTATTTAAATATTATATAATTATCTATTATATTATTATTTTAATTTTTCCTTAAATATATTTTGTCTCTTTATTTTTTCAAAAGTGAATCTCATTTTTAAAATCAGTTTTTTAATCCTATTAAAAAATTGTGGAACTTTTTTTTCTGCACAGTTTTTTATGAGACTCTCTTAGCTGACATTTGTAAATTGATATAATTTTCATTTCACTATTGTTGTAATTCATTTTATTATATTTTATTTATATATAAAAAATCAAATATATAGAAGTTTAAATGTTTTATTTAAATATTTTAGATTATTAATTTTAAATATTTTATTTTATAAAAAGTAAATATTATATAATATTAAAATAAAATTATTATAATTTTATATAAATATTCTAAAATTCAAATGATTTAAAAAGGTTAAATAAGATAATTAAATTTTAAATATTTAAAAATAATAATTTTAAACATTTTAATATATGTAAAAAAAATGTTGTTTAGTAATTTAATATATGAATAAAGTTAATAACAAATATATTAATGAGAATACCAGATCATCAAAAATAATAAAAAACAAAAAAAAAACCCAATAATTAGTTAATGCATTTAAGCCTGTAATTTTTTCAAATATACGCAACATGAACTTCGCCCTCCAAAATCCTCCATTCCAAAATCCAAAGACACCTTAAAAGAATAAAACCCAACCTAAAAAACCAGGGATGAAACTAAAATTGTTGGATCTACACGCCAAATGATACAAATGGATCAAAATATTGAATAGAAAGATAGAGACTTCAACACACAACAATACAAAGTTACAATATGCATAGAAAGGTGTCAACTTCAAGGTTAAATATTTATTAAATAAACAGATTGTTGAATCTAAGAAAAAGCCTAAAAATTATGTTGTGATGTGTACACAATAAACTACATGCTGGCAGACAACTGCACTAAATTATAACAAAACACTAGTTTGTTATCTTCAGAATGGAAGGATGCTATGAATAAGATACATCCACTTTTACACAAATTTAAAGTGTACATGAGAAACGTAACTGAGGGTAAAGTATGCATTGCTAAACCTATCACCAATCAGAAATGTCTAATCCACAGTTAGACTTCAGCCTCCTGGCCAGTGGACCGGGCCTCAGTCTCCTCTTCTTCCTCGTCTTCATCATCTGCTTCATCGGCTAGTTTTGTCAGCTCTTCCTGAATCATGACCTTAATAGATGCCTTCTTCGGGTTGAGATCCACATCAAATTGTTTAGCTGAAAAATTATGAGCAACTTTGTTAGTTTTCTGCTCAAAACTAAGCCTCAACATTAAAATTCACCTAAAATAAAAATATCCCAAATTTTCCCAGCCTCTTTACCATATCCTATATCATATGGAATCTTATAAACTTTATGAAATTTCAAGAGATTTGTGGCTGACTGTAAAAAAAGTAACAGATTTGTAGCTTGAGAAAACATCACAAATCCATCATAAACTTCTAAACGTTGAGTAGAAAATTGAAGTTTTGACCATTTTAGATAAAAGAACATCAAAAGGATTTCAAATAAAATATACAGAGGGGGCTAGATTCAAGCAAAAGTTATCAAGGACCAAAATTGCACAATAATGATATCAAAAAAATTAAATATGTAATTAGCCTAAAATTAAAAATCCTAGATCATTAAGGGAA
>NC_021164.2:53566131-53567371 GCF_000331145.2 Cicer arietinum | reverse complement strand
AAAAAAAAAAGGGGGAAAGAGCTCCTGTGAATAAGGTACAACTATTGGGAAAAAAGAAGTAAAAAAAAAAAGACCAAACATACCAAGTAGCTTCAGAATGTCAGTAAATGTGGCCTGCAAAAGAGAAAAGGACTTTTAATTTAGGAAAACATAAAAAATTCAGTAAATACCAGATACAACAGCCACTATCTTTTTCAAGGTGTATAACAAGGAAAAAATTGTTCAATCTACCAACAACAATGTGAACAAAAATATGCAATAATATAGCCAATTTAATTTTATAAATTCCTTCCGACAATGTGAAGGAATCATATAGCTGCCAAAAATAATACAAGGTTTAACATGTAGCAAATCCGCTGCCACATTCCCGCCTACAAGGAATATACTGCATGTTTAATCATCCAATTGGCTAATTTTACAAGATTCATGTCAATAATTAAACCCTCAATTACCCACATTTTACCGTGTCGTGTTATATCCATACATAATTGGGGGAAATGTAAATTAACATCTTACTTACCGTATTGAAGTCAACTTCTTTAAGAATTTCACATATTGCATTGCGCAACTGAGTATCACTGGGGCTTGACTTCTCTTTCTTCTTCCCTTTTCCCTTAGTAACCTTTTCTGCTTAGTACACACAGTAAAGATGATTACTTAAATAACATACTCAGTTTTGTTTTTCATTTAAAAACGTTTCTAATTCTATTTTAACTAATGGAAAAGGGAAAATGAAACATCCTGAGTTGTTGACTAACAACAGCCAAAATTCTTCACTTCAGCTGAAAGTTATTATTCTCAACTAAAACACAATAGGTATTCAATTCATAACATTTATTTATAAATGAAATAACGACAACAGAGGAAGAGAGCTCATGGCATCTACCAGTTTTCTCTTTGGCGGAAGACTTAGTTGGAGTCGGAGTTGACACCTTCTTCTTTCCTCCTTGCTCATTTTTCTTCTTCCTAGAAAATACCTTTGGACTTTCATCAGCATCATCATCAGACTTTGGTTGGGTAGATGGTGATTTCTTAGATGTTCTCTTAGGGGGTGGTGAGCGAGATTTATTTGTGACTGCAATTTTCTGAATTTTGCTTCTTCCAGTGGACTTTTTCTTTGCAGATGATGTTCGAGATCTTTTTTTCTTTATTTTCACATCTTCAGATTCACTCCCAGAATCACTTTTATCTTCCCTTTCAGGTTTCTCTGGCGTTTCATCCTCAGATTTCTCAGGAATGC
>NC_021164.2:53556952-53566121 GCF_000331145.2 Cicer arietinum | reverse complement strand
CATTTTCAGTTTCATCCTCAATTTCTTCATCTTTCTCTTCTCCTTCTGATTCATCTTCTGTGTCACTTGTACTCTTTTTCTCCACTCCTGAAGAATCTTCAGTTTTCTTCTGCCTCTGAAAAATACACACACAAGTTGAGAACCAAGTAGAAGAAGCTACCAATAAAAACAACTAAAACTTCACATATTGCATACATCGATATTTTTTATTTTGATTAATATGAGCTTAGATTGACATAAAATATAATTTAATACATATAATTAATATCATTTATATTAATGATCCAGTACAATCACTCAAAGGTTGTCAAAATCAATATCCTACCTAGATTGGTAAAGGGGTTTAAAAGATGGCCTTTAATATGAAAATATATTTGTCAATATACTTCATAATATCACAAAGATTCAAATAAAAAATTTGATGTTTATGTTATGTGGTTATTATATTATTATTTTATAGATATTGTATTATTAGTATCTCAATGTGTATATTTTATAATAAAAGATGCAGTAGAAAGGTTATTTTCAAAAACCAAGGATGGAGCAGAGAGGTTTTTTTCAAACAATACCCAAAACAAGACAAACTTGAGTTAAAAAAATAAAAAATAAAAAATAAAGAAAGAAAAGTCAGAGGTTGTAGCCCAAGTTGAGACGAGTAATCGGTTTTGACCTTCACTAATGACCAGTGCCATGCTGCAAACCATTGCAAGACAGCAGATCAAACTCAAACTTAAACTTGCGGGGATCCTACGAGTCTACAATTGACCCACTTAGAGAGGAAGAGTTTTGGATGAGACCAGAGGGGATTTTGACAAAAAAAAAAGGAGGATAGACAGGTCAGAGAATAAGAAGTGGTTTCTCAGATCTGGATTGTGCAACCCCGGCCATCTTGGCTCTTGGGTCGAAGGATTTACAGAAATTGATGATTTTCATGGTCCTGCATGCTTGCCTAGTAATCCCAAAAATCCAGTAAGCTTCCAACAGTTAACAGACAACACTCGCAGGATCACACTACAATTGCTATGCAGTCCTACAAAATGGCGGGTACATTATTTTTCCGATTCAACTTTTATTGGGTAAATGGTGAAACTGATATTTGACCAGAGAAACTCATGTAAACTACCCAAGCCTTTTACTATTAACCCACAACATTCATTTTTACCCTTTTCAACTTCAGCACCTCATAAGCACCACATCCTCCAACCCAATCCAACATCTCCAAAAAAACATACTACATGGATCTCACCAATAACTCTTCATCCTTACATTTTATCAATTAAGTTTTATTTAAATGCATCTTGGCCCACAAATATATTAGTTTAATTCACCATGACTCACTCATGGGAGATAAGCTTAGCACCTCCAAAAAATGATCATCTGTAGACAGCTATAAGTGAAAGGTATTTTTCGGTTTTAGGACACTACAGCCGCAACCCTAAAACAACAAGCAACGACCATCCTCTGCTAAACCGTAATGCAGCTGCTAATAATAACGAATAGACTAATAGTAATAACCTAGTATTCATGGACTAGTGTAAAGGCTATGAGCTGTTAAAACAAGTTCCTTAAAATTAGCAAATGACGTCATAAATATATGAAATGAAAATTACAGTAGAATTTCAACTCACTTGCTTCTCCACACAACAAAAACTATGAACATAATCATTAACCACTATATATACCTAAAATTTAATAATTAATAATTAATAATAAATAATACAATTTTATAATTAAACAAAATAACCTTCAATTAATCATAGGAGGAGAACAACTAGATATTTTCAAGCAATGCGGAGAGCAAAAAAAGCATAAAAAGCACTAAAATAATATTAATCTGTAAATATAACATTAGATGCAGTTAAAGTAGTGAGCTATTATTACCTTTGCAGAACCTCTTGAAGTATTTGTCACAGATCTTGATGTACCTCGTTTTACAACACGCTTGCGCTTCTTACTTGACTGATGCAGGTAAACCATAAAAATTATTAATATGTTGCACCAGAAACCATATTCTCTTAGCAAAAGAAAACTACCATAACATCGCAAAGAAAAAGAAATGGAAAACAAGTAAACAAAGAAAAAAAAATTAGACCTCTTTTTCTGCAAGCAGCACAGTTGTGGTTGCATGAGGGGCAAGCAAAAAGTCTATCAGCTTAGCAATAATATCTTCCTGAAAAGGCAGAAATTTATTGGCAATAATAAAAGCGTGTTAAATGGTATCGACGGGGTTTCCTTTTAAGGCTAGAACATTTCTGCAGTGCATTATGAATATTAACCACAGAAACAGAGATCCCTATAACACTCCTGTGTACACATACTGATACCAAAGCATGAAAAGTGCAATGCTAAACCAACATACCTTCTTTGTTGTTGACTTGCTTAGTGTTATGTCAAGTACATCACAAAATTCCAGTAACTTCTCTTTATTACACCTATCCAGCTTTTCTCTTACTTTAATCATTTGCTTCTCCTGTAGTAAAAAAAGCAAGAAATTGGTCAAATAAATTAATCAAAATACAAATGAACAAACAAAGCCCTTCAGTTGTTGTATATGATATAGTTGCATGTTATGAGTATTATATTTGGTAGTTTATGGAATAATAATTACCTCATTGTCATGCCATACAAAACCAGAAAACCTTAATATATTACTCTTGACCAGAGCTGCCTGTAAAGAGTAAAAAGACAGTCACATGGTGTAATATGAGTCTGGCCTGTCAATTCCAAAATCCAAATATCACAGATTCACAAGTAAATTGAAGTTTTGAATTTTCAACAGTGCAGGCATGTAATTTACTAAATCCTGATTTATAGAACCAAAGTAATATGGAAAAAAAAAAAACATTACAGGTGATTTAAAACAATTGTAACAAAAAGATAGATATTTAACAAAGTAGCTTGTACCTTCCCTCTCCTTCCAAAGACGATAGTATGGAGCAACTTGAGATTATCATCAACTTTCCTTCTAGATAACTTAAATGCCACTAAAGAAAATGCAAGTCATAAAGTTGATTAGCTATTCTGAAGAATCATAATTATGCATCCACAGTGAAACAAATGTAAATTAAGAAGAAAAAAACTTAAAACTCCCATAAAAGTTCTGATTCACAATTTTGGTCAATTTGACAGTTCATTTATGTTATGCCATTATCTCTGGTCCTAAAGATTTCAAAGTTTTGATTCACAATTGATCTTCCGATGGTCTCATAAATCAGTAAAAATACATTAAATAGCATAGATAAATTATAACAAGATAATAATAATAATAATAATAATAATAATAATAATAATAATAATAATAATAATAACATAAACTTTTATACAATAAATGGGAGGAGCGAATATCTCCATGTTTTTCCACTATTGTTAGTTTTAAATGTAACAAAGGATAGAAAAGGAAGATTCACTCATAATGCATTTTTTCCCTTTAAATGGGAAAAGAAGGTGGGCATAAATCTTTTTACTGAAGGACTTGTACAGTTAATTAACAACACAATTAAATTGGTGCAAGCTAATGGACTTGTGAATATTGTAATCAATGTAACAATTTAAGCAGTAAATCTGAATCATCAACCTGTGCAATCTGATATATTTGGGAAAAAAATGCATTTAAGCATATAGCCTGGGCTTACATAATAATTGAAAAGTCACAGTACAAATGGCACATGCTTGAAAAGAAAAACATAGAAATAATATATATCTGGGCCAGTATTTCCTGCTTTGTATTCAGTCAAATTCAATTTTTATACTTTTACAAAATGATTTTTTCATATATCCAGGAAGAATGTGGAGTGCTTGCACAAGGACATTACACGCCAGGATTAGTTTTATTTGAAGAAAAAATGCAGAATTGGATAGAACAGAACAGAAAATTTTGTTTCATGTTTGATTCCAAGTATAGTCATGCGACAGAAAAAAACTATAAATGTGGTATCGGATAAAACTATAAAAGTTTTATTAGTCAACAAAGTATGAGACAACTTATCCAAAAGAGAATACCTACTTAAAATATGAAAATACCCATTTTTTTACACAACAAAAGCATATCAACAAAGAACAAAACCCAAAATCGATATATGTATATGTAAGTGTGTGTATTTATATCGAACATATATTTTGGGGGCATATCAAGTGAGAGGAGTATCTTATTGTGAGACACGAAAGGAACAAATGACAACCATGATTTAACATAAATGGTGGTGATTAGATTATTCAACAAACAATACCCATGATATCCCAAAAATTAATCTCCTTTATCGTGCGCACATATGCATTTTTTTCTTTTGAATTTCAGCTCTCAGAAGTTCTACCCAATTATCGATTCCTAATCTGCATACACCAGCATTCTTCTTCATCCCATGGCTACTACTGCCATCATCAAAAACCAAATAGAGGTAACCATTAATAATTCTAGGTCCTGTATTCTTTTATCTTTTCATGTTTCTAAGTTAAAACCAAAAACCAATTATGAAACTCATGCAGACACGACCTCCTGAAATGGATCGCTCGTACCTTTAGATTTAGGACATGAGTGTTATGGGGTATATACTACAGCTTTGAACAGGTATATAATACAGTCTCATTCAAATACAGTCTTGCAATCTTTTGTTATTAAAGTTTATTAAATTATAATAACATATACCACCACAGAGACAGCAACGTAGCATACGACACCAATCTCGTAGTGAGGGCATGAGGTGCATAGAACTTAGAAGGAAAAAGAAAAAGGCATGTGTATAATTAAAATTTTAAAAAATAAATAACATATGAACCGTTTAGTTGATCTGATGGTTGTCATTTTACTTGTGTTGTGTATTGACCATCATCCAATATACACAATAAAGAGTTGTCCTATATTGTTTAGCTTGTACTATGTGTTAGTGTGCATGAAACACACCAATGATCCACTTTTGCTTACTAGAGAGAGGAATTGAAAAACCATTACGGAAAAAAAAATCAAACAAAGAGAATCACCATACCATTGGGTATATCTTTTAAAGGTGTGCCACGACCCTGCAATTTGAAAGGGAAACTGTAAACAAATTAAGTTATAATAAAATAAAATGAATAACTAAGGCTAAATATTCCAAATGTGAAATTGAAAATCAAATACCTTTTCAATGTGTAATTCTTTGGTTGCATCTTTATCGATTAATGCGACCAACCTCTCAACTGATTTTCTTTCTCGCACAGGGCGGTCACTGGTAGGAGTCTTTGGTTCTGGTTGCTTCAGTTCCTTTCTTTTCTCTTTCACTTTCTCTTCATTGATCTTCCCTCTCGCACGCTTTTTTGATCCTTTCTGACTCTTACTATCTTCTACCTTATCTTCTTCTTCTTTTGACTTATCAATATTATCCTCCTCCTCCTGCTCCTCATCCTCCTCTGTCTCTGCTTCAGTTTTCTCCTTTTCATCACCTTCCTCCTTCTCCTTAATGCTATCATCTTCTTCCATCAAATCTGCTTCTTCTTTTTCAGCTTCTAATTTTTCCTTTTCTTCATTATCTTCTGTAGTTTCCTTAACCTCAGTATCTTCATCCATTTTCTCATTCTCAGACCCAGAAACATTTTTATCATCCTCTTCTATTTCTTGTATGTCATCATCATTCTTATCCTCAACTGCTTCTTTGACACTATCAACTTCCATATCCTCTTTTACTTCTTCCCCCTCATCATCTTTCTTTTCGACCTTTACTTCCTCTGCCCCATCAACTTCCTTATCCTCTTTTACTTCTTCCACCCCATCATCCTTCTTTTCCTCTTCTACTCCCTCTGCCCTATTTTTCTTATCTTCTTTTACATCGTCTGCCCCGTCATCTTTCTTATCTTCTTTTACTTCGTCTGCCCCATCATCTTTTACTTCTTTCACCACATCATCTTTTACTGCTTCCATCACATTATCTTTCTTATCATCTTTTACTTCTTCAGCCTCATTATCTTTCTTATCCTCTTCTACTTCTTCCTCCCCATCATCTATCTTACCCTCTTTTACTTCTTCCACAATATTAGCTTTCTTATCCTCTTGTACCTCTTCCACCCCATCATCTTTCTTATCCTCTTTTACTTCTCCCACAATATCAGCTTTCTTATCATCCTGTACCTCTTCTTCCACACCATCATCTTTCTTATTTTCTTCAATTTCTTTTACATTATTTTCTTTCACCTCTTCGAGTCCATTACTCTCCAAAGTTTTCCCTCCATCAGTTTCTATGTCTTTGTTCTCAGTGACTTCACCTAATGTTTTCTCCGGAATGCTATTACAATTCGTATCAGTCTTAGAAATTTCAGTCACTTGTTCTTCCTCACCCATACTGATCTTACTTAATAGATCTATAAAACTACTCGTACATAAGCAAGCACACTCTCCGTTACACTGTTCAATTGAACAACAAAATCCAACAACGAGATAATAGAAATCATTTAGTATAAGTACAACAAACAGCAAAGTGCAAAAATAAGGAGGGATAAATAAGAAGATTATAAAGAATTATTAAGTTTCCATAGCTAGCAGTCTAAGAGTATTTTTAACTAGCATACCATATAAAAGTAAATCTTATAAAGGGTATTTCAATTTCAATCAAGCAACAATTTGAAAATCGAACCAGAATGAAGCCAAATTATTTTCTGGTTTTTAGAACAGAAAAATTAATTAATGATAATAATAAAATGAATATATTTATCCTCATCACAAAACCAACAAAGCAATGCAATTTGCAAACAAAAAGTCAAACACAACTATTCAGCTCGTGTGGAGAAATAATTAACCAGCCAAGAATAAATAAACAAAAACTCAACTTTAAAATTCTGTTTGCATTAATTTCATAGAAAAATCAAAACACCCTTGAAAAGATCAACCCTAAAAATGCATTTCTACACAAAATTCTCAACAGCAGAGCACAACCATGACTACAAACTAACTTCAGAACATCATAATACTTCATATCTACATCCTAAGTTAACCAAATACCCCAAATTAAACCCACATAACCAAATTAAAACAAGAAAAATTCCAAAATTTTTGGAAAGATTCTCTTCAAAATTCAAAGCCCTAAAAAATTCCACACCTCAAATCCCTCCACCTGACAAAACAATTGACTCCAAAAAAACCTAAAAATGCAAACCTTGAAACACGAAACGGTGCATTTAAAGCGAAACGAAGTCGAAAAGAGAGTAGAAACTTACAGATTCAGAAGTTGGAAGAGAAAAAACAGAGAGCTTCAATATTTGCGTATGTTTTTCTTTCTCTCTCTCTGCCACTGACAGTAACAAAACAAAGGCGTGAAGTGTCGGGGTTATTTTGGACAATTTATTTATAGTTCGGACTTCAAATGCGGATTTTAAATACAGTTAAATTGCCACGTAAGATATGCACGTCGTTGAAATTCGTATTCGATGGATAAGATGGAGTTTTCGTGTGGTACGTGTTCAATCAACGGTTCTGATTTCAAATTCCATGCGTTCTGCATGTCTTGAGCATTTTTTAGAATTTAGATTAATTAATACATCTATTATTATGCTTCTTTGGATTTGATTATATTTTGGTGTTTTTTTAAGATAACAAAAAAAAAATTGGAGGACTTAAACCTTATGTAAGTATAAGGAAAGAAATTCTCATGGAGATTTTTTTAACCCTTAAACATTTTTTTTTTTTAGTTAAACTTCAAATAAGTGTAATAAAGGGACCGATGTAAATATTTTTGTAGTTTCTTGTAGGAGAAAACTCTTCTTGCTCTTCTCCAGTATAAATGTCACAAATTGGTGTACACTGCGGTTTGCGGATATTTTCTTGGATATATTATTTGATATCTAATAATTTAATATCATGTATATATAAATTTGATTTTAAATATTGGATACTAATCCTTAACTAAATATTGAAGTATTTAAGAATTTACCTTAATTTTAGTGTTATGAAAAATAAAATATCACTTCAATAATAAAACAAGATTTTTTGTGAGCAGAGAATTAAAAACTGAATATCAGACGTTGCATTTAAGTTTTACCTTTTCTTGTAAGGTAAATTTCCTCCAAAAATAGATAGACTAGAAGTATTTATAATATGAGTTTAAGAATATATACTATCAAGAATATATAATATAAAAAAATATATATCATTAGTATAAAGTTTACATCGATAATTTAAAAAAAATAGCGAGTTTTTATTAAATAACAGTGTAAATATGTTTTATATTATTAGTAGTGTATATAGGTAAATTTTATAATATATTTAAGAATTATTTCTCTTCATTAATAAATTGTTTTTTCTATGCAATAATGGAATTTGTTATGACAAGGTAAGTTTTGGTATTTAATAGTATTTTCTACGATCCTATTTTTTATTACTACTTTTTCTTTTGAAAACTTATTAATTCTTATTTCTGTTTATTTATACTGAATTCTAACCATTTATGTTTCTATTATTAATTTGCATTCTATTAATATTATATTAACATACTATATTTTAGATAATTTATGTTTTAAGATTTTAAATTTGATCACTTTTTGGTTTGACTCCAATTAATTTTCTTTTTAGATTTTATCTATGTAATTTAACATTTTTATTGTTTTAGTCATTGACGTTGTCTTTTCCTTAATGTTAGATAACGTAATAAATCGAGAGTTTAATATGTCATGTGAGATTTTGATGATGTGTGGCTTTGAATTTTTTTTTTTCTTTTTACAACAATGTATCTCATTGAATTGTTATGTTATTAGTGTCACATTTACGTTCAATCAATAAGTGTCGCGTGATAAGGAAAAACAAACAAAACTAAAAATTTATAGAGATAAAAAAATTGTATAAATTTCATGGGTAAAAAAAAAAGGAAAAACTGTAATTTTAGTTTTCAATATGAAAAATATATAGGAATAATTGCAACGAGATTCTAATAGCAAATTTGAATTAACAAACAATATTAAAAGTGATTATGACTCAAATTAGAGTTGTCAAAATAAACTAACTCTTATGGGTCTACATGTGTGTCCCACTAAAACATACAGTTTGAATTTAATAATTTCAGCTTGAATTTTTTTATGATTTTTTAGTCTGACTCGAAAGAGACTAAAAGCTATTAGAGTTAGCCCGTATAGACCACAGATAGTTAGAAGCCCACACAACGAAGTTAAACTAAGAGAACTGGATTTTGTACCCCACAATTGCACTTATAACCCA
>NC_021164.2:53537373-53556942 GCF_000331145.2 Cicer arietinum | reverse complement strand
ACTTACTAAAATACCTTTAAGTAAATAGTAAAAACTACAACAAATTCGATTTTTGAAAAAGTAATTTTTTTTTCTTAGAATTTCTTAAACCAAAAATTTCAGGAACGAAATTTCTGGTAGTTGTATTTCAATACCGAAAATTTCATTTTTGAAATTTTCGGGAGTTAATATTAATCGAAATTTATAAAATAAAATAAAATTTTCGGTATTGAAATATAACTAGCAGAAATTTCGTTCCTGAATTTTTTTTTTCAATTTTTTTGTTTTCATTTTTTGCATTCAATTTTTTCAAAGAGAAGCAAAAAATACTATAGAACATTCTCAAGTTCAACCTCCTACACAATCTAATAAGAAAATTGTCGTTGAAAAAAGGAGAAAGAAGAACAATGAGATGCAACAATAGGAGGATTATTTTATTCAACCTGAGTTTGAGCAAGAGGAGCAACGAGATCCTGTGTTTAAGAATCATATACAACATGGTCAGGAGGAGCATGAGCAACACAAGGATAACATGTAACATGCATCAGCATCAGCAGCCTGAACAACCTCTATTTTCTGGAGGTACTTTCGATCTTTCTGTCCTTAAGGACTGTGAACACCATATTGCAGTTAGAGTGTGGAACGAACGAGTTAATAAATAATTTATTTTATTACATAATATAGCACAATAAATATAGTTTAATATATTTATAGTATAATTTATTACAAGGCCGATTTCAGGAACTCACTTTATTTGAAATAGTTGATGTGTTGATTCACTACGGTTAGAAACTCATTAAAGTTTAATTTGATTTACTGAAAATGGTCAAATGATAAAATGTACTAATTGAGAAAGAGAAGAAAAACTGAAGGAAAAAAAATAGTTTTTAAAAGAATTATTTCAATAGTGAAATTGTTTAGTGTGTATATATATATATATATATATATATATATAATAAACTAACTAATTGTATAATTTATTGTGTGTTATTTTAATTAAACGGGATAGATGTGTCTTGAAAGTTGTTTAAAATGGCAAAATACAAGATAAATTCATTGATATCATATAAGTATTTCCCACTCAGACATGTAAGACCCGCATTTTTCTCCGTTAGGGTCAAGTTTCAAGGACGAAACTATTTAAGGCAAGTAGAATGTAACATCCAGACATTTTATTTTATTTTTATATTATACCCTATTAGGAGTTGAAATAATTATTCTAAAAACTGTCGGTGATAGTTACTATTGTAATGTGTTATTTTAATTTTTGATAATAATAATAATAATAATAATAATAATAATAATAATAATAATAATAACAATAATAATAATAATAATAATAATAATAATAATAAAACAAATTTTATGGCTTAGGTTTAAATATCACTTTCTCCCTCTAATACGACGTTCCCCGCTTCTTGCCTTCTCCATTTGTGTTCCCCTGCCTTAATGTTACCCAATGCATTAACGTTACCCACTTATGCGTTCCCCACTTCTACTTTAACGTTTTCCACTTCTGGTTTAACGTTTCCCACTTCTGGCTTAATGTTCCTCACTGTTGATAAAAAAGGAAAAAACAAAACGGACATCTTTCATTCAAAAAAGTTCTGCCATATAAAAAAAGGGTTTAGGAGAGAAAAAGAGAGAGACTATTTTGATAGAAAAGGCAACCACCAAAAGAGAAAAGAGAGGAGTAACCCTATTCCCGATTTTGTTAAATCAGTCTCAGAAAAACATCGATTGTGCATTCGTTAACCGTTGAATCGGACTGATTTTTAGAAAATAGGTTTGCAACATTCAAGTCTTCGTTTTCAATGGTCGGATCAACGAAATGACGTTCAGAGAGGGCGAAACCGTGTTCGCACAACAGCAGGTATGAAACAAGTGAGACAAGAGTTTGTGAAGCATAATTCTAGAAACAACTTTGGTAATGGTAAGGGCATCACTCCATCCGCCTTCCTTGAATTATATGTGATATAAATGTATTGTGATGTTATGTATTGGTTATGTTTGTTTGTTATCTTCAAAATGAATATTAATAATGGTTGTGTTTGATATGCTCAAATTGTGGAAAATGAATGTTATATTATACGTTGTTATAATGGTTGTGTTTGACATGTTGTGGTTATTCAAGGTGATTACCGTGTCTAAACTAAGTTGGTTTAGGACAAGGTTGAATGATTTTGGGACGCTCTGGTTGAGTGGTCTATATTGTTACTAACAAAAGTGTCTACGTTCATGCATTCATAGTTGTGTGGTGCGTCCATAATTGGTTGGAGCCCACAGATCCTTGCGGGGATTTTGTGTTAGTGGTGTTGCTTGGAAGGACCCACGAAGCCCTTGCGGGGTAGGTGATATTCTGGAATCATGCATTGACATATAGTCTAACAAATAGGATTTGTGCATTTTTGTTTATTGGTATCTTTGGTGTTTGTGATGTAATTGTTAAATGAAGTATATGATTTATTTATATTTTTTCTATAACGATTATATATGTATGTTTATTTGCTCCGTGTTTGTTATTTGGAAATGACCCTTACATTTGAAAGGACGTTATATATAGTGTTACCTGAGCGAATAATGTCACGGTCAACCTAATAGGAGAAATGCGAGGAAGTACAATAGCATGCAGTCGGAGGCTCCAAGATACTTTTGTACTGGTATGAGACTTGTTGGGAGAGTTTTCTACAAGCGTCCAGAGTTATGACCAACTAGGATTTATGTTTGGGTAGTAAAATATCAATAATTTTGGCTATAAGAGTCTCTTTTGTTTAACGTATTAAATTTACTTTTAGTGATTGTAAATATTTTGATTCTTTATTTTTGAAAATATAACTAAAAATTTTATTAATTGATTTTAGGATAAATGAGTATTTAAAATAATTATAAATAAATAAAAGTGAATTTGTATTTTTACATTTAGAATTCCGTTAGTTAATGTCCCGAAAAAGCGGGATGTTAATCGATTACTACATATGGGTTACGTCATTTGCAACAATGTAGTTTGCACATAATCAACAATAATCTCATATCTGCTTTTGTTGAGAGATGACACACAAAGACTAGCTCATTCTACATGTCATTTGGTGAAATGAATATTACTCTTGACGATGTTAGAGTATTTTGGGAATTCCATGTTATGGAAAGTTTTTCACACCTCCCACTAATGTGAATGAAGATTTGGTTATTGTTGTTGTCTTTGAGTATTGGGAGTTGATGAGGATGAAGTTGTGAATGAAACTAGGGTCAATAGAGGTGATTCATATAGTTTTGAGTGATTGAAAATTGTATTTTTTTAAAAACTTAATGAAGGACGATTCAATTGTGCAGTGAGGGCATACCTACTTCATTTGGTTGGGTGTACCATACTAGCTGACAAAACTTTTACCCTTGTATCTACAAAATATTTGTTCCTTTTTCAAGACTTTGATACTTGTGGAAAATGAGCATGGGGACTAGTTGCTCTTGTTGAGGGATACATTCAGTGGTACTATAGAATATCTCATCCTCGAATGATCCCTTACGTTGTTGTTGAACCTCCATCCTTTGACATTCTTGGCGGTCTTGGTCTTGGTCCTAGTCATAATGTTGGTCTTGGTCCTAGTCATGATGCTGGTATTGGTTCTAGTTATGATGCGGGTCCTGGTCCTATTCATGATGATGTTCTTGATACTACTCATAGTGAATGGTATACACAGTGTTAGATAATGGATGGTCTTATACAACAGAGTTTAGACTTACAAAGGCTAGATCTTGAAGATGAGATGCATGTCTTCTTATAGAAAGTCTTACATATATCTAGATGAGGGGATTATCATTAGTACTATAATTATATTTTGATTGTATTATTTTATTATTCAGACTTAGTTATTTAAACTTATTTATTTAGACTTACTAATTTTGTCTTATTATTCAAACTTTTATTTATTTTTATTGCTTTAGATTTATTGTGCTAAAAGTTGAAATGATTTAATCTTTTGTATATTATGTAAATGAATTTTGTTACAAAAAAGGATATGAAATAAAATTTTAAATTAAAAGTGTCAATAATTTGTCAAAGACATATAATCTAATGTATGTTCTAAATCTAATGAATCCCAATGTTGTAGACGTTATGCATAAACTATAGCACATGATGCAAACTCATCAATGCAGCGATTCCTTCAATGTTATGCAAGTGGAGACAACAACGAACATTCTGACTTCAAATTAACTTGAATCTAATGAGTTTCATTAACAAAACTAATGTTGATAATACAATCACCTAATATGCCCCCATTGTATGCACCCCTCAATGGGAAAAGTCAAAGAAAAAGTTTTCCCCAATGTCTCAAGAATGAGATTATATTTTGTTGTTATCACGTAATCTATATTTGAAATGCTCATCTACTTCGTTGGGTTGGTTTCCCAAATCGGTTACAAGAAAATAGTCTGTCATTTCTTGCAAATATTCCTTGAATAATGCATCATATAAATCAGGTTTGAATATATTCTTTATATACAATTGTTGACACACAATGTTCCATTATTCTTCACTATGACCAAGTAAAGCAACAATAACACGATATCCACAATTTCCATTCGCGTTAACATTAACTATGTCTTCAATATATGGATGCGTTATAGGAGGAAACTCGTCCAAATATTTTCTAACTTCACTGTAAGGTTTGTTTGGGTGCTTGCTGAGAGACTTGTTTGAGTGTTTGTTGAGAGACTTGTTTGAATGTTTGCTGGGAGACTTGTTGGGATGCTTTCATGGGTCCTTGCTAAGAGACTTGAGTAGTTCCATAATGCATCAACATATTCAAAAAATGAAGGGTTGTGATACACGTCAAATCCCTTCGGCTTATTACCTTTTTTCCTCTTCACACTACCCTTTGTTTTGATCTTATTTGGTGGTGCACATATTGATCTTGTCTCTGGATATGCTATTTCACACAACTTTCTCTTAAATGTCCTCCTTCCAACAACATTAAGTGTTTTCCAAATTATATTCATATTTGATGTAATGTCCAACTCTGAATCGTTTTCTAACTTTTCTTTCTCTGAACCATTATTCATGGTTAATTTCCTCTAACATACATGAACAACATTTAATGGGATTGGAAGACCTTCCAACTTGTATCGTGCCAACTCACATGCACAAAATAATCCATGAGAGTTTCTAAGTATACAACGACATACGACTTTGTCGTTATCGACATAGCTGAATCTCTTGTATTCATCAATAATATGAGCTAAAGCTTTCCTAGATATAACCCAAGTCAATTTCTCATAGAATGAATTGTTGTGTATATGCTCTTTGCAACCCTTATTTGTCTCAAATGATCGTTTTATCTTAATAAATTTTAACTTCAACATCTCTTCATACCATCCCATGCCTTACATAAATCTCTTTTACTGTGTTCAAAAAATATATTCAATGACCAATAAGCATACTCAACCCTAATATTCAAACATAAAAAAAGTTTAATATTATTTCAATAAAAAAATCTATCAAACATGCATGTTTAATTCTAAACATGTATAAATATAAAACAAAATGCAAAATTTTAATGACATATCTATTAGTTGTTGTAACACCCCGTTTTTCAAAGCGAGGGTATATTTTTTTTTTTCAAAAGTAATTAAACTAAAATAGAGAATTAAATCAGGAAATGCCTTTGGATAAATAATTGAGTCATTATAATTTACAAGCAGCGGAAAGTTCCTCCAATTATAAATCCAAAACATTTACACAACATCAAATGGTACATGGAACCCATTCAAAGATGATGTCAAACTGATAATATTAGTAAAAGTACAGTTTTCCAAACTAAAAATACTCCAAACCAAAAAGAAGGACCCCTAGTCCCTATACATCATCCTAATCTGATCATCCTAGCAAAAAGCTATACACCCTGAGTAATCTCCACGCGCCCCGTGAGATCCTCCTAACGTAACTGCAGTCAAGCGTTCCTATCTCCATTCCCGTCCGTAGGGTACGAACCGGTAGGACCGTCCTGACTCTCATCTGAGGGCAAAGCCCAGATTTCCACAATAATTGTAAAGGGTCACCAACCAGAAAATAACAGTTAACACATAGCAATTAAGTTTTTAAATGCTCAAAACAACTTTTCAACTAAGCATGCACCTTAACAGGATTTTCAATATGCGAAAAGTTCATACAATACATTGGCAATTAAAATGAAGGTAAAATGCAGTTCTCGATCTCCAAATTAACACATAATAAAACAAGACATGGATAGATTCATGAGCAATTAATCATACAACTAAAACTGAGGTTTTTCGTTGAGCCAATCGATTGGGAAATCGATTGGGGTGAAGGTTTTTAATGAAAACAGAATCCTGGGCTGAATCAATCGATTTGGCAATCGATTGAGTGGGTACTGAGCCCCCAGGTTTTAAGCCAATCGATTTCCAAATCGATTTGGTCGAATATGGATGAGTCCCTGACTTAGGCCCAATCGATTGGGCAATCGATTTCGTAAATGATTTTCGAAAACTAATTACAAAATCGATTGGCCAATGGATTTTGTCCATTTGGCCAAGTCCCTGACTTCCATCCAATCGATTGGGAAATCGATTTCCCTGATCATTTTTCCAAAAATTCATGAATTAACCCAAGTCATTCCTAATCAAGTTCACAACCTAACACTTAGCAATTCCTACACGATTACCACGGCAATTGGGATCTCGATAACCATCATACTTACACACAACAATCAACACATAACACTTAGCATTTTCAACGCAATTACCACGGCAATTGGGATCTCGATAACCATCATACTTACACACAACAATCAACACATAACACTTAGCATTTTCAACGCAATTACCACAACGACTCAAATTCAAATCACTTAATCATAAAACTCAAATCAACCACGACTCGCGTGCCAAGCACCCTAATGCAATGCGTATATGCCAAAATGCATGGACTCGGAATTCCAAACCAAAACCCTCCTCGAAGGGCCGTAAATCATAATCGTACCGCCTATCGCAGGCCAAAGTACCAATTACCAAGGTGCCACCTATCACGGGTCTGCACGATTTACTAAAAAGCGTAAACCATAAACGTACTGCCTATCACGGGCCCGTATCGTTTACCGAGGTGCCACCTATCACGGGTCTGCACGGCTTACTAAAATAACGTAAATTGTAAATGTACCGCCTATCACAGGCCAAAGTACTATTTACCAAGGTGCCACCTATCACGGGTCTGCACAATTTACAAAAAAGCGAAAACCATAAACGTACTGCCTATCACGGGCCCGTACCGTTTATCGAGGTGCCACCTATCACGGGTCTGCACGGTTTTCAAAAACGTAAATCATAAATGTACCGCCTATCACAGGCCAAAGTACTATTTATCAAGGTGCCACCTATCACGGGTCTGCACGGTTTTCAAAAACGTAAATCATAAATGTACCGCCTATCACAGGCCAAAGTACTATTTACCAAGGTGCCACCTATCACGGGTCTGCACGATTTACAAAAAGCATGAAAATGCATGAGCATATACTGACTCCATCCACAACAATCGTTAAGCAAATGCAGATATTAAAAGATTCCCCATTTTTAATACCCATTTAACTTAAACGACCTTCAAACAACATTAATTAAATAAGTCATTAAGAGATTCCCCGTTCTTAATACCGATTTAACTTAATGATTTTCAAAACAAAACGTTAAGCAAACAGTCATATTAAGAGATTCCCCATTCTTAATACTCATTTACCGAAACGATTTTCAAAAAAACGATCGTTAAGTAACTGGGACATTAAGAGATTCCCCATTCTCAACGCCCAGTTAACTTAAACATTTTCCTCAAATACACATTAAGTAAACCGAGGTATTAAAAGATTCCCCATTTTTAATACCCATTTACTTAAACGACTTTCAAACAACATTAATTAAATAAGTCATTAAGAGATTCCCCGTTCTTAATACCGATTTAACTTAATGATTTTCAAAACAAAACGTTAAGCAAACAGTCATATTAAGAGATTCCCCATTCTTAATACTCATTTACCGAAACGACTTTCAAACAACATTAATTAAATAAGTCATTAAGAGATTCCCCGTTCTTAATACCGATTTAACTTAATGATTTTCAAAACAAAACGTTAAGCAAACAGTCATATTAAGAGATTCCCCATTCTTAATACTCATTTACCGAAACGACTTTCAAACAACATTAATTAAATAAGTCATTAAGAGATTCCCCGTTCTTAATACCGATTTAACTTAATGATTTTCAAAACAAAACGTTAAGCAAACAGTCATATTAAGAGATTCCCCATTCTTAATACTCATTTACCGAAACGACTTTCAAACAACATTAATTAAATAAGTCATTAAGAGATTCCCCGTTCTCAATACCGATTTAACTTAAAAAAGAAAGCGACGAAAATGAAAAATGGGAGAAGGATGGAATTTGGCCGCGGCGGGGCTGAGGAAGGAGATGGAAAATTGGAAATTTTCTTTCCTTTCTTTTTCTTTCCTTTGTTTTTCCTTTCTTCCTTTATCCTTCCTTCCTTTATATACTATTTTCTTTTCCTTTTCCTTCCTTCTAGTTTTCTTTTCTTTTTCCCTCCAAACAAACATATATAAATATAATAAATATAACTTAACAAATATCTCAAAATCTAGATATTTGTTAAATTACCGTTTCACCTGAAACGCATTAAATTCTCCGTAAAGGATTCACTGCAGTTAATTTCAATTTATTTATCGACGAAAATTCTTAATTGGCATCAAAATATCTTTTTGATTATAAAACTCCAAAATATTATTAACTTTGGCTTAAAAGCCTCCGAGCCAGAATCCAAAATACACCAAAAATACATAAATGGTACTTTAAAATTATGGGTCTTACAGTTGTAGTATTTCTTAGATGCAACACTTGATTGGTCCATACTTCAACAAATATTTCCTTGTGATGAGTCAACCATGTGTCTTTGGCGTAGTAAAAAAAAATATTATCAACATATGTTTGTTCAAACATTTGCAAAAATTCCTCATTTTCCTTCTCTTCATAACAATAAACAATTTTCCTCCACAAATCTAGAATAGGTTCTTGCATATCCTTCTACAATATATATTGTTTATATTTGGCTCCAACATTTTTGTTGATATGAAGTTGACAAAGTAAATTTGTTGAAGATGGAAATACAACTTCAATTGCATTTATCAAAGAAAATTCTTTGTCAGTCGTGTTCACCTGAGAAAATGAGGTATTTAAAACAAACAACTCTTTTATCTTCTTTAATACCCAACAAAAGTTTTCTTGACACTCGCAATCCATGTAAGCAAATGGAACGTTGAATGTCAATCTAGTTGAAGTTACACCAACAATTTCAAACAATGGTAACCTATACATGTTGGTTTTGGAGGTGTTATCCATGATCAAGAGGCAACATGTTCACAATTATGAAATTATGTGTGCGTCCAAAACATGTTCGTTACAACGTTGAAGTCTTCATGAGTCCTACTCCAACAAGAATACTTATCCGCTTCAAGTAACTTCCACATATGCTGCATATCAGTTATGGGCCCTTTCAAATTCTTACTGTATGTGGTTTGTCGCTTATAAATTTGAGAGATATTAGTCATGTTCTCCTTATCTCGATCTCTCAAAGATGACAAGATGTGTTTTGGTGCAACGTGATACTTTGTCAGCTCGTCAATATGTTTCTTATCTTCTTCTTTTAAGCGTCCCACAAATGCATTATTCTCAAAAGTAGCCACTAACTCATGGTTGTGAAGTCCACACATTAAACTTACAATTCATCCCTCGTCATTCTTTAATGGTCTTGATCTAAGTTTAAACGGGCAATCACACATTTTAGTTGAAGTCCCGTAGTTACTTTTATTTGACTTATAATTTCCACCTCTATCGCAACCAATAATTAATTTTGACTTCCTCTCTCTCTTTCCGGTTTCGATGTCACAACAAGTAATGATAATAGTTATTCGATTTTGTCATCCAACCTCTCTTGCCCATAATATGACAGCTTCTCGTGACTCAAAAATTTAATTAATTGTGAATGCTTCAGCCAAATCTATACATAATGGTGTTTTTTTTTTCTTCCCTACAAAAAAAAAAAGTTTTAAAAAAATCCATAATAAAAAAATTATGTATTGGAAATTTCAAAGTTTGAAATTTCCGGTAGAATAAAATTAACTATCGGAAATTTTGTGCCGTGAAATTTTCAGAATACAAATTAACACTACCAGAAATTTTGAAAATATAATTTCCGATAGTGTTAATTTGTGTACTGGATTTTTGAGAGAAACAATTTAATTATCAAATATTTTGGTGACAGATACGATTTTGGAACAATTTTTTTACCTTTGAATGAAAATGAAATGAAAAAAATTAGATTTTTTATATTTTTTATGTATAAGTCCAATTATGAGGTACAAAATCCATTTTTTTTAAACTAAAATAAAAATAGTAAACTAATCATTAATATTTCTTTTATCAATAATTGACCAATTAATTTAAGTATTCAACTAAATTAATCCATGAACCAAAAGAAATAATTAGGCCAAAGTGATCCAACACACATATGAGGCCATGACTCAACACTCATACCATTAAAATACAAATGAGCAAGAAGGAAATTAAATGAGCCACAAATTATTTAAAAAAGGATATTATAAAATTGCAGATTTTTTGTCTAACCTGCAACCCGTTTAGAAGTAGATTTGGATAGTATTTTTAAGACTTTTTTAAATAGGGTATTATCATCCAGTCTGAAAAAATCCACAACCATAAAGGTGGAAAAAAAATTGATGTGATTATCCATATATCCAATTCTTTTAATTTTTTTATAAATATAATACATTTTAACTAAACAAGTTTTGTTTAGAAATTACTCGGGACTATGATTCCCGTCATTATTTCTTGATGTTTGTTTCAAGTGATTGAGTCAAAAAAATATTGTTTCAAGTGATGAAAAATACCTCCAAGATCAATTTTTTTTAAGAATACATTGATGTTCGGAGATATTTTTTTTTTAAGATGCACAATTTAATATTCTTAAAAAAATAAGTCAGTAATTATAATTATTTTTAAAAATTATTTATATAATTTATCGGCATTTATTTTTATATTTTTTTTTGTCGTAGAACCAGCTTGACATTTATCAAAGTTTAAAATAAATTTTAAAATAAAATATTCATAGAAAAGATGAAGTATTTTTAATACTAATATCAATATTTTATTATAATTTTATTCAAAGTTTACATTTCTTATTTTATAATACAAAATATTTTAATTAAATATTATAATATTCGTATCTTTTTATAATTGTAAAATTTTTACTCACTGTACTAAAATATTTTGATTGTTTTGACTTAAATATATAAAGAAAAATTATCTTTTAAAACCTAAAACTTTAATTTAACTAACTTTGACTTTGGATTAACTCAGCTCCCTTTTATATATTCTTATTATTTTTATACTTTAAACAAACACCCTGATGATTATTCATGTGAATACCTTAATTATTTCAGTCGCTGATTTGGTCGCAACAGCTAGCGACTAGCAGTTTATCAACTGATTTAAATTGGTCACTAATTCGGTCGCTAAGAGCATCTACAGCGGTGAACTCAATATGAGTTCTTTAGATGGGTCCACTGTGCTACATCATCTTGAAACAATTCACTCATTTTCTACTCCAACGGTGAACTCAACATGATTCAAGTTCTACTATGCCACATCACCCTAAATCAAGTCATTCATTTTTTACGGTTTAACTTTTAAAAAATCATATTATATTCCATTACTTTAATTTATATATTAATATTTAATTTAATTATAACTTAAAATATTAATTTAAATGGAAAAATAAATAAAAAAGTACATTAATAAAAACTTTAATAAACTTCTGTAACAAAAATTGTGAAGAAAAAGTATGAGTAACAAATTGTTTCTATTAATGAGCTAACAATCGTAATTAAATGAGAAAAAAAGGCTAACGGTGGTATATTAACTAAAAAAAGCTAATGGTTACAAAATTATTATTATTTAATAAATTAAAAAGAAGTTAACAGCTATAAATTAATAAAAAATGATAAATTTATTATTATTAATAAATTAATAAAAGGTAGCGGTTATAATTATATTATTATTAAATTATGAAAGTAGATAGAAAAAAAAAAAAAAAAAAGTAACTACTATGGAGCACCGTTCCTTCCTGACAGTACCGTAATGACACCTTGGCACAAGGTGAACCCACAAAAAACTGGAAGTTAAGTAACTACACGCTGGCGGACGAACTCATTTTCACTCCCGTTGTAGATGCTCTAATAGATTTAGTGGCCGACTTTCTCCATTTAGTGACAAAAAATGTGGTCTATAAAAGCGTTTTTTCTAGTAATGATTCCTTGTCTCAAAACCATTTTCTCAACGACCAACCGTTAATCCCTTAATCATTTATTAGTGAAAACATTAAATTTAAGAATTTAATTTGAACATTTGATAATAAGTATATATTCCTTTTATTTCTCAATATTTATGTAATTAATATATACCTAGATCTCTTATAAATAAATAAAAATAAAAATTCCAAAATGACAATACCTGTTTTTCAACGGTGAAGCAACACTAAGATCAATCTGAAAGTATAACAAAAAAAACATTAACAATAAATATCAAGATCTAGATTAAATAACAACAACAACAATAATAATAATAATAATAATAATAATAATAATAATAATAATAGTAATAATAATAATAATAATAATAATAATAATAATAATAATAATGATAATAATAATAATAATAATAATAATTTACATTATATCAAACAATTTAACTATCTATATTCTTTATTTTGCTACTCACGTCCCATAATTTATTTATTTATAAAATTAGAATATCAAAATATCTTGTACTATTTCATTTATTTTTAAGCTCTATTTTATCTATTTCTTTCTTCATCATCATCACTCACTTTATAATATCTCGTACTTATATCACATAATTCGTACTCATTCGTAAGTCATAACTCACACCCTTCATTAGTAACTTATACCTCATAAAAATTGGGTACCTAATAAAAAAATGCAATTTTATAATTAAAAAAAATAGTAAAATAAATTTTAGTCTTTCTACACATACTATCTACATGATTCACTCTACACATACCAATCTACATGAGACATACCATTATGTTAGGTTAATTCATATAACAAGTAAAGATGTACAAACAACATGTCATTTTCTCATATTAAACTCAAATATACGACAATGATAACACAACAATTACAATTCTACTAAAAAAAATATTTTATTCATAAAATAAATTGATTATAAAATCTAAATTTTAGATAATTTTTCAAAAAGGATTTCCGAGATAGTTCTTTAAAAAACTTTAATTTTTTTTGTTTTCTTTATCTTTCTCACATTGTATGCTCTAATGTCATGAGAGGTTATAATATCAAAATCAACTATTTCAAATAAATATCTCAACATTGCATTCAATATTCACACCCATTCATCTAAATCAAACTAACAACAACTCTTTTATAAAAATGGTGGGTAAATTTTCAGCTATTTTAACATTAAATAAAATAAATAAAATAAATGGTATAGAATTATTGTTATTTTATAAATCAACAAAAATTCAATTCAATTTAATTTTTTTAAAATAATCCAAATTAATTTAAACAAAATTTATATTCATTTTTTAAAATAAGTCAACATTAATTTCTTCAAAATGTCAATCTTTTTTTAAATTATAAGATCTCTATTATTCAAGAAATCAAAATTTTAATAATATTGTGATCCCAAAGCCTAGTTCTAAAATCTTCAAAGTAAGATGTGGGATTTTGAGGGAAAATAGTGTTATCGGTGGGGGTGGGAGTTTCAAAAACGGTGGTGTGATTAGTAATGGTGGTAGCTTTGCAGCTACATGGCTAATAGATCACAATCATCGGTATCCATTGGAGAACAAAAGAAGGATTAATTTTTGGTTATGCTTATGAATTAATTGTCTCACAATCACAACCAACTCTATAGGTATTTTTCCTAAAGTAAAATGGTAGTGAGAGAAAATATTCAAGGGAGAAGGTGAAAACAAGTTGGTGGTGGAGCATGACCAAGATGTAGACTTTCTAACTATTTATACCAAGAAAATATATATCCTTTTCTATAAAAGTACAAGAATTTTATAAAAGTACAAGAATTTAATTTATGTACACCATCTGTGTAAATAATTTGGACACTATTAGTTAATTATAACCATTAAATTATTAAAATATTTAATTTTTATTAAAATTATTTAAAGTCGCATTAATAGCTGTAAATAGTAGTAAAGAAAAGTCGGTAATATTCCAAATTAATAATAGAGGTGTAAATAGTTGTGTTCAAGAATCTATTTTCTATTTTCTAGTATTTCTAAAAGTCTTTGCTAAATTCAAAATATTCATTTTAAATATTTGTTCTTAACATAATATAGGTAAATATAATTTTAACCAAAACTCTAATATTCAAAATAATAACCATAAATAATACTATAATATTTTTCAAAATAATTATATAAAAATACATCATCTTTATAAAATAGTTGAAAAGATAAAAGAAATAAATAAATACATATAACATCAACAATTTATATTAATTACTAAATCAAAATAAAAATGTATAAAATCATCATACCATAACAACTGTATAAAAATAAATAAACTAAATATCAATGTTACTAATACCTCAAGATAACTACTTGTAAAATAAAAAATTAAAATAGAATATATTTATAAAATAATTAAATATAATTATGTACACACCTAACATTAGTCAAACATACAAGAAAATATCGCATTACCTAACAAACACATATACATAATCGCCTTAAATTTTATACCTTAACATATGTACACTAAAATACTATTATTTATATAAAAATATATAAAATGATAAAATATAATATTTGTTATTTATATTACGTATTTAGTCCAATATATTTCAGATTAACACATCATAAAAAACACTCATATAACGAAAATTAGTCACAAAATTTATCCACATATAATCTAAAATAGTTTTAACACCATATTAATTATCTAAAATTCTATTTTATTAAGAAAATATTTACTATAAAATTTAGGGTGTTACACATCTTATCTCATCTATCCGTTTTCTCATTATTTGTCGCTATTTCTTTAATACATTTACATATCTCTTATTCTTCTTTTATCACTTTCTTTTCTCCTCTACTTTATTCTCGAGACGAGTAATATTATTATTCTTCTCCCCTTCTCATTTCTACAAAAATATATAGTTATATATGTTTAAGGTTGTCAAATTCGAGTTTTTAATTAAATTCATTTTGCTTAAGTGAATTTGATACGTTAATTTGTCGAATTCACTTAATATTAAAATTAATATTGTTGACACCTAATTTTTTCCGCTACTTTATGATTTTTAATAAATACATAAAAAAGTTAAAAAAATAATAATGATAAAAATAATAATAAAAATAAATAGTAAGATTTTTAGAAAATCATATATTGTGTTTGATTTCTATTTGGTTCTGATTTCTTTCCAGAAACTTTTACTATTTTCTAAAATAAAATAAATAATACTAATAATAAAAACAAAGGTATTTAATTGAATTGATGGTAATAAAAATCATTATAATGGTCATCATTTGAATGAAAAGAAACAGAAAAGAAATGAATCAATGGTAATAAAAATCAGTATAATGGTGGTTAATTGAATAGAAAAGAAACCGAAGAAATGAATCAATGATAATAAGAATCAGTATAATTGTGGTCAATTAAATGAAAAGAAACCGAAAGAAGCATATTAATGCTAATTCATTGGCAATTATTCTCTTGTCTTTTGTAATCTACACCCAAAAATGTATAAATAGTCTACCACAAGAGGACAAGAAGATGAGAGAGGGATCACAATTGAGTTGAGGGAACAAGAGGGAACACAATTGAGAGCACAAAAAAATAAAAGAGAAGAGAAAATAATAGAGAGAAAATAGAGAAGAAAGATTGAAACGAGTTAGTAAAGAACATTTCTAATGCAGTAAACACTTATTTTTCTTTTATCTTTTTGTCTATTTTTTTTACATTATTATTGTTATAAAGTGTTTTTTTTACTATTCTATGCAGGTATGATATAAATAATAATTTTTTTTTGTTTCACGGTCAATTTTTGGAATCAACTAATAAAAATCAATTCGATTGTTGTATAATTGTTTATTTCTTTATCAAATTCGTAATATCTCATCTTTATTGTGTTTTATTTCTTGTGCGTTAGATGTTGAATTCTCTTATTATTACCGTCGTCGGTTCACACCACATATGTGTCACCAACTCGGGATCTCTTGAATTTTTATCCTTTACCGTTTGTAAAAGTCAAAAAGTAATAAAAGTATTTTCTTAAAATAAAACGATACACAAATCAATATACAACCCATCACTCCTATTGTTATTATCATTATTACTATTATTATCACCATTATGTTGTTAATTTATGTTGATATATATATAAAGTAAAATTAATAATAAAATCGATCTAACAATTACGTGTGTTTTGATTTTCCTATTTCACTTGGGGATACGTATAGGGTAACCGTTTTAACGGACGATGTAGGGTAATATTATTTTCCCTATTCGTAATCAACTCTCGAATCTACATTTTTGGTTCAAAAATCATTATTTTAGGTTTTATTCAATTTTTTCTTTAATAAAAATAAAATTAGTGGCGATTTCAATTTAATTACAAAGAAAAAATATACAAAATCTCCATAAAATTTCTGATAAACTAGTATCAAATCAAATTAAGTAAATTATCCTACCAAATAAAAAAATATAAATTCTTAAAGTTGTTAAAAATTAAAATAGTGCTAGCACGTTCGCAAATCACCATAGTTTTATGAAGTCATGTACGTATATGTATTTATACTTTTATAAAGAGTTTTTATTTTATTTAAATCTATACATTTCTACAAAGTACTTTAAAATCTTTATGAGTTTAAAATAGTCTTTTAAAATTCCAATTCAATACACCCTTTAATTGTGAAGAAAATATAAAGAAAAAATAAATAATTTTTCTTAGGAAAAGATAAAGCCAACCTTTTCTGAAAAAATAAAGGAGTTGGAAGATAAGAAAAACTAGAAGGAGTCATTTAGAAACAAAAATAGATATATTTTAAAAACTTCGGTTATTTAATTAAATAAAGAAGAATAAAAATGTAGATAAAATAATTTAAATAAACGATAGTTTGAAAGAAAAATGCTATATCGGAGATCTTGTATCGATATCAATTTTTGATTTCAATTCATGCATGTAACTTTTTCTAGAAAATTATCCCCCTACCTTCTTTTGCATTATTTTAACAGTTTTGGCTGTTTTTAATTAAAGTGGCAATGAATGAAAAGAATGATAGAATTGAATAATAAACTTAATTACACAAATAAAATATAAAAATCCTAAATCAAGTTATAATATTTCTTTAGCACAATTTAATTTTTTAGGGTAACAAAGTTAACTCATTTCACTCAAGATAATAATTTCAATAAAAGATAAAACTAAATAAAAATAAAAGGATTAGAATAAAATGTGACTCTCATTCAATTCTTATCAGTTTAGTTACTTAGATTTGGTTTAACAAGTATGAGTCCAATTTATAATCTATAATTATTACAACTTAAAATATTAATAAATGTTATCTGCAAAGTATTTAGCAGTTAATTTGTTTGATTTGGATTCCTAACAACTCCACTTGAGGCTAACACATGCTAAATCAGAGTTTCACAAAAGCACCTCATAGTTTAATTTGGATGTGAAAATACATAAAAATGCTAAGCAAGGAACACATAATCATGTCACTATAGCCAAGGCCTTTTAACCAAAATGTTAACATAATAACCAAGCACAAAATCTTCCTCAACTTCAAGATAACAAAATAGGGCCTAAAGATGCTAACTTCTCAATATAATTAGCTTCCTAAACATAAAACTTGTAAAAATAAGGATCAATCCTTAAGAACATATTGATTTCTTCATTTGAAATCTTGACCATTGGACTTGGAGGATCTCATGGAAATATCAATTTCAATTAAGTTTTCATCCTCATTCATATCATTAATTTCTTCTAAAATCTGTATGAGACTTTGCTGCTTCAAAATAGATTCTTCTAGAAACTTGGATTCCAAGTTTTGCTTAGATTCTTCATCTAAGTTAGACAAGTTCCTGCTTGGAAGATGAATTTCAATAAGGCTATCATCATCATCCTCCTCCTCATCATCATCGTAATCATAATCATCGCCGTCGTCATCATCAGAAGTTGTTAGATCTTGTGTTGAGGAATACTGCAAATCACTCTGAGAAACTAACCTATCATGATTCCTCACATTTTGATATCTATTGTGATCAATCTCAAAAGTTTCATCCATGATTAAGCCACAACATTTTTCACTATCTAATGAAAGTGAAGAATCTGATATCAAAACATCTTGTTGCATATGCTTATGAACATTGAACTCAAAAGTTTCATCCATGACATAGAAGTTTCTACTTTTACTATCCAATGGAAATGAATAATCTAACTGTGCTTCATCTTGCTCCTCATGATTCTCAGCAGTTTCACTTTGTTGATCAAAATCACTCTCACTAGCATCAAATAGCTCCTCTTCATGCAACTTATTTTGAACTAGACTTTCATTTTTAGACCCTTTTTTCTTCTTCAAAGTGACAAGAAACACAAAAAACAGAACAACAATAGATATTGCAAGAAGGAAAGTGAAGGATTTAGAATTTGAAAAGAAAAATGACAAGAGGACAAAAAACAGCATGATAGGTAGAAAAGTGCTTAAATTGAAACACATCTTGGAATAGAAATGCTGCTTATTTGCCTTCATCATAATCATTGACTTGCAAGAACTGTTTGAAAAGAGAAAGCTATTAGAATAGAACTATGTAAAAGATTGAATATAGATTAACTTTAGTTTTATTTGATCTATATGTTTTCTTTCAGTCTTAAACCATAGATTGAAACAGAACTAAATCAGAAGAATTTTGATTAACATGACAAAAGGTTTTTGTGTTGTGAGTATCAAAATAAACTTTTAAGCAAAAATTTGCAAACTTTTAGCACCTAAGTCCTACCCTTATGCTCAATTATTAAATACATAGCTAAAGAAGAAAAGTTTTACCTCATCAATGTGAAGAAAAATCTCATTTCACAACTTAAGCCTCAAAGCAAATTATTGTAACTTCAAACCAAATGTTGCTATATTTTTTTTTTCTGACCCAAAACTTTTGTTGCTATATGAAATTGATTCTCTTGAAGGTAGCAAAGTTGGTTGTTTTCCATCAACATTATATTACTAAGTTAAAGTCTTGAAATTGCTGAATGCATGTGACAAACATATCTGACCCCCCAACATGGCACTGCATTAAACTCAACATAATCCATTATGTACTTAATTTTGATAATGATTTTGCTGCTTCCTATGTTTTATACTTTTATTAACTACCAAATATAAGTCACTTACAAAAACTCAATATACAAAAGTTGACAACAATTTTTTTCTCAAAAGAACACTCTTT
>NC_021164.2:53520791-53537344 GCF_000331145.2 Cicer arietinum | reverse complement strand
CTCTTTCTATGGAATCGGACACAATTTGAACATATTTATGAATTTATGAATTAAAGATTTTAAAAATGATTGATGTCGAATGTAATGATGACCCATTTTCTATTTTCTCCAAATGAATAGTCCAATAATAAAGTTTTACAAACATTTGTTAATTAGTATGACCCATAAATTAACGAAGACTTAAAACACTGAATTAGTTATATGTAGGAGGGTTATAGTTTGCTATCTTTTATTGACATTTTTCTTTTAGATCTAATAAAATAATCATTAATATTTAGGAAAACACTATAATCACATTAAAAATCACGGCGAACTAGAAATTAAACATCAAAACTTCTAAGACCACAGCTCATATTATGTTCATTTTAGTTTTTCTTTTTGTTATAAATATGTTTATTTTATTGTGATGAAGTTTTTTTTTAAGTAAACATTGTCATAGAAAGAAATGAAATGATAGTTAATGAAGATGAATTATTGAAAATAATAAAATATTTGTACAAATTTTAATTTATTTATAAAAAGTATTTTAATTTATTAAAAAATAAAATTAATATTTTTAAAATGAAAGAAAATATTTGTACAGAGTAAACGTTTCTAGTATACCCGACAAAATATGTGGTTTTAAGCTTAGAAAAAATTAACACCCTTATCTATGTGGACCATTTCTGCTTCTGCATGTCATGAAAGCCCATTCATGAACAGATCTGTGTCGGTTAGTTTCCGTTACCATCTTGTCCCCCTGTATGATAGAATTGCTACAAAGACCCATTATTTGTTACACATAATGGAAACAAAAAGGTAAATACTATGAATCCAATGCAAGAATGCACCCTCTCTCGTGTTTAAGTAAAACAAAATTGTAAGGATGAGGGAGTCCAATCGTGGGACTTTATATATATATATATATATAAAGAACTCATTCTCATTCCATGCTGACAATAAAAGTAATAACTTAATTACTTATTATAAATGAATATAACTTATTGCTTAATAATTCCATAAATATTTATAAAATTATGAAACTTTTTGATACTTCATTTAATGGTTTCAAATGATATATAATAATTTTTTAGAAAACATAAGTAAATATCACACTACTAGAAACATTATTTTTAGTTGACGGACGAGAGACCACGTTAAAGGGCAAAAAACTGATGCTGACAATGATTTAGCGTCAGATTAGTGTCGGTGTCGGGTCTAGGCTAAAACGTTCAAAACTAAACCACAATGTTGGTCAAATGACATATGGCACTACTTTAGCGTCGGTTAGATCAACTCTAAAGTGACGCTATTGTTAAAAATAGAACATTTGACGCTAATTTATATCCATTGACACGTCATTTGAAAAAAAAAACCTATTGCCCTATAACGAGATAGCTAGCGTCGGCCTAATAGACGCTAGGGTCAACTAATAAAAACAAGCAATATAAAAAAAGTGAACTCTATAAATTATATAGCGTCCGTTAGACTGACGCTAAGGTAAACACTTGAAATGTCAACTAAACGTCTAGCGTCAGATCGACCGACGATAAATGTAGATTGCTTTTAATTATTTTTTCTTTTTTGCACTTGCACAATTATACTTTTACACCTTATAAGAAACATTAAAATACTTAATGTTTTCACATAAAGTTATTGAATTGACAATATAACAAGCGCATCGTAAAATATCATTTGTTCTGAAAGTAAAAAAATAATAATATAGTATGAAATAATAACATAAAAAAGTCACAAAATACTTATTTGTTGACCAACGGCAACAAAAAGTAAGAATAACTACAAGATCAAGGTTCTTCCTGTAATTGGTCCACCTGGTGATTGACGCACGTTAATTTGATCTACAAAAATTTCCTTTAATGCATCAAAATCACTCTCTGACATCTATTCAACTAACTTAACCTTCACAATTGACAGCTAACATCAAATATACAATATATAGGTTCACTCGGTTTTAGACATCATGTCAATTATGCTTCATAAAAGAAAACAATCTTCACATTCAAGATTAAAAACACAACAATTTAATTTTGTTCAGGTAGATAAGGTCTATGAAACATCAATTCATCCAACTTAACCTTCACAATTGACAACATTAGAGAGTAAGAGTAGAAACACTCAAAAAATATATAGCATTGCTTATTAACTACTTACAAACTTTGTATGGCATACAATTGTATGAAAAATGAAATCATAACATATTTGATTTTCATTTTTATTCCCTTTAGGTTAAAACACTTGTTGCAATTTATATTAATTTAATTGTTATTATCTCTATTCAAACTAAAAGCGAAAATAAACAAGTACCATATATGTGAAAGTGAAAGAACCTCGTTAGAAAAATGGCTTTGTATGGCTTTGTACAAAGTTGGGATGAAATGTAGAACCCTTAAGGATAACATACATGAATGAAAAATTACTAATGCCAACTTATCATGAAGCATAAAAAAGGGTTAAGCTTATATTTATATTTTAGAGTTTAATTATAAATTTTGGTTCAATAACAATTACTAATACTGTATTATATATTAGATGATATAAGTAAAATAATTCAACGAAGAAGACCATGTAATATGAATATTTTCATACCTATAAGAAAGATACTTTGAGCGTTACATAGATATTGCTTGTTTTATAATACATCATAAACAACATAGAAAGAACATTGAAGTAGATAAGGTTTATGAAACATCTATTCAATTAAATTAACTTTTATTATTGACAACTGACATCAGATATATATGACTTCACTCAGTTTTAGACATCATGTCAATTATGCTTCACAAAAGGAAACAATCTACACATTCAATATTAAGAGCACAACAATTTAATTTTTGTTCAAGTAAATAAAATCTATGAAACACAACAATTTAATTTTGTTCAAGTAGATAAAATCTATGAAACATCTATTCAACTAACTTAACCTTCACAATTGACAACATTAGGTAATAAGAGAAGAACATCAAAAAAATATAGCACCGCTTAGTAACTACTTAAAAAGTTTGTATGACATAAAACTGCATTAAAAATATAAGGTTTAAATATGTTTTTGGTCCATGTAATATTCGAAAAATTTATTTTTAGTCCTTAACGTCAAGTGAACGTTACAAAAAACGTTAATTGACAAAAGAAAACGTGGACCAAACGTTTAAATATGTTTTTGGTCCCTGTAAATATAACAATTTTCAGTTTTAGTCTGTGAAAAATATTTGTTTGGATTTCATCCCTGCAACATCCAAAAACTTTATTTTTGGCCTTTAACGTCAAATATGAACGTTACAAAAATGTGAGCCAATAAATAGAAGAAAAGAAGATGAAGTAGAAAAGAGGAAAATGGAAAAGTAGATAAAAGTCTCGAATTTTCGGAAATTTTTTGTGGGTTTTTCTAATTTGTTAGAACCCTTTATTTACATAGGAAATCAAGGGGAAGTGGAGAAGGAGAGAAAATTCTACTATCCATAGTAAACTTACATCTCATCACTTGTGTAACTTCCTTGTTTTTTTACTTCACATTAATTAGCTCTCATTTTTATCATGATCATTTTCAAGTGGACGTGTAAATCTAATAAACACGAATATTTAAACCAAAACAAATTAAAAATTATCTGCTATTTTTTAGTTCTAATAAAAATTTGAAGCAAATCAATATTAATTAAATATCAATTATGGATTTTAATTTTAAAAACCAAAGTAAATCAAAATAAATATTTTATTTTAGGTTTGTTTAAGTGGAATTGTTATTATCTATTTTGTATTGATGTTACCTATTTTGGATAGTTTAATGTACCTTGTATTTAAAACGTACGTTTAGATTCTAAACAACTAAATTATAGTGTTATCAGGTATTTTAATTTTTTATTTGAGTAGTGAAAAAATTATTTATAGTGCACCTTATAATGGAAAAGTTTATGTTTTGGTTACCTCGTTAGGTGGAAAATCACATTTATAAAACTTATACAATCAAAGTTAGAGTGTAAAGTTTTACAATAGTCTTAATATCTTCGATTGATCAACAATTATCACAAATATGCTCTAATCTCTTTTCACTTCCACGTACTTATATAGTTATTTCTAAATCATTTAAAATATTTAATAGTCTTTGTTTGATGTTTTAACTTTTAGTGTGCAATTTTTCATGTTATGAAAATTTTAATTGTGAATGTTTAAAATGCATACAAATATTTGAATTTGTTAGAAAATGTTCTTGTTCATGATTATGGTTTAAAATTTTGTTTTCCGAAATTAAAATAGTCTAAAATTACATTTTTAGTTTTTGGTGACGTTGATCTCTAATGAAGTCAAACTATTCTATTGAGACTAAAAATGAAGGTTTTTTCTTTTTTTCTTTTTAAAGAAAAATATACAAATGTGGCTTTCAAGATTTGAGCAGGGTACCAAAACATGAGAAAAATTGGTAAGTTTTGTATCTACAAGAATTAAGAAAAACAAGTTGATAGTTTTATAATTAGAATTTAATTTCATAAGACTTTAGGCTACATGTGGGTTTTTTTTTAATTAAATGCTAGTATAAGTTTTATGTCACTAATTTCTTAGTTTGTGTTGAAAATATTATAATATTTTAAAAGTATTTTTAGTTAATCAATTAAATTGAATTATTTTTTATTAATAAAAAATTAATTTATTATGGTAACTATTACAATTCTTGATTCGGTCGATTTATAGCAGTTAACTTTTAAAACATGGCCTTCGTAAAAAATCTTGTTTTCTATCGTTTTAGTTTGCGATCATTTTTTTGATAAACAAAGTTTTCTCTCTTCTTTTTCTGGGTTAATAATGAAATAAGTCCTTGTGATTTATTGAGATGGTTGAATCTCATAAGATTATCGTCTTAAACGAATAAACAGAAAGAGGTGTGTCTTCACACGCCTCATAGCTATTTATTTTATGGGATTATCATGTAATATTTGTGTTGTATTTTCTAGGTTAGGTTCATTATTCATGATCGTGACTTATTCGTGATACTTAATTGGTGGTATAGAAAGAGTTCATGAAAATCATGACTGTTCATGTTTTACGTAATTGATGAACAAAATATTTCACATCTATTTAAAACATAATTAATTGTTTTCTATTTAATATATTAAATGGTATAGCACCTCCAAAAGTGAATTCAAATTCTTTAGCAGGGTCCACTATACTACATCCAAACAACTTACTCATTATTTATTTTAATGCTTTAACTCTTAAGGATTATACTGGGTCCTATAACTTTAATTCATATATTAATATTTTATTTATATTTAATTTTATTATAACTTAAAATATTAATTTAAATATTTTAATTTAAAATAAAATTGAACTTAAATTTTTATAACAATAATAAAAATTAAATGTTAAATACATGATATAAATAATTAAAAATGATAAAAATAAATAATAAATTTAAATTTTCCATCTTTTAGGATGTTGATAATTTAAATGATAAAAGTAAAATTAGGATGTTGATAATTTTGCAGCAACTAAGATTGTTAAAGATTATATTGATTTGGATCCATTTGCCGCAAACAAATTTTGTTTTAAATAATAAGATAAAAAAATATATAAAAAATATTATTAATAAGAGTAAAAAAAAACAAATTGTTCCAATTAATAAGAAAATGAATTTTATATACAAATTAACGGTAAAAAAAACTCTAAGTCATAAATTTATTTTTATTATCAAATTGTCAAAGTACCATTACTTCATAAAATAAATAACGGTTTCCTACCAACTTGGTCCAACTACAACTGTAAACTTGCCAAAAACTATATTTGACGTGACTCTACATTGACAGACAAAGAGATTTAGCAACCGTTGGAGTTGCTAATAGTTGTTCAAATTATTCAATTAGTTTCAAGATTTTTGTGTAGCAATTTCGATTTTGATCAAATTCTAATAGAAAGATAATAATATTTTTTTGTAAAAATTGTTAATTTTGCAAAAATAGTAAAACATTATTCAATTTCTCCAAGAGACATCGATGCCCCTTTGTATAAAATGATTAAAATTCCTACTCCAGTATCTCATCAACCTAAAATCAATTATTAGTTAACTTAATTGATTGATTAATTACTATGCTATTCAATTTTCTAATATTAACACCATTAAATCATCACATATCATCACTTAAACTTTTTTGTTTTTATATAGATTTCCTCCACGGAGGTAATTCTATTCGAGACACGTCAAAAATTAAATATAAATACTTAAAGATTTGAACTCGAATTCATCATCTTGTAGAAGTCTAGTCCTTTCGACTAACAAAATCTCCGTTGATCATCGCTTAAACTTATTTATAAATTTTATTTATCACTTAATCAATTAATCTAAATCTAAATACCTAACAACTATTACATTGTTAATACATTACTCTAGTCGATTAACCTAAGATTTTCTTTGATTTTAACACTAATCTAATCGATTATAGGTAACCTAATCAATTATCAATGAATTTAGAAAGAACATAATCATAATAAATCATTATCAACATGACATTATAAATGTATTTATTCACAAAATCAAAATTTATTGACATCAGCAAACGTACAAATCATCAAACGATTAAATCTTCAACATCATTGTCATTCGATACATCATATGAGATGGTCTCATTTGCACAAGAAGTTGGTTCAAGGTCCACACAACAATATCTAACATATAAAAATGGTCAAGTGAGATCTATGAATCATGACACATTTATATTTAAATTAAAAACTATATCTATCAATTATACTAAAAAATCAAACCTACTTCATACCTTATTTAATGCAAACTCAAATTTAAAGCATTGATCAAAAGAAAGACATTTTCTTGTTGTCTAGATACCTTTAGAATTTAATTCATAGCAAAGATTTAGAAAAAAAAGTAGTGATTCGAAAAAAATATAACAAAACATTTTGAATTATGAATTTAACGAATAAAGTTTAAATATGATTGATGTCAAATGATCATTAGATGATTCTCCACGCCTCTACTATTCTATAGCAACAAACTGAATTGAAAATGATTAAGGATTGATAAAGTTATGAGAGTTTAATTGTTTGTGGTTATTTTCTCAAAGAATGACAACCTTAATGGCACATGTTTTCTGATTCTAAAAAAGGTGTATTTATAGGCTAGGATTCCTTCCTGATGATAAACTATGTTTTTAAATTCAAATTTAAATTACAATAATGGAAAATAATTTTATTTAGGATTTGATTTAATTTAATCGATTAGATAAATAACCTAATTGATTAACAACAAAAAACTCATGATAATCGATTAGCTTAGACACATAATAATTACACTAGTTAACTATGGCAAAATATGAAATTTCTTACTATGCTATTTGAATTTTAATGTCAAAGCATTCAAACGTCTACATATAGCACACATAACCTAAAATGAATACACAAAAACTTCAAGTGTTATAAATATAATTACATCGAGTAAATTATTTGTTTGAGAAAATCCACTATGCTCAACAAACTGATGATAAAAGCAACACTTGGTGGTTCAATAAATACCGAGGAAGTTATAATTGTAGGAACAAGTTAATCTAGAAACAACCACCTTTAATTATGTTGATGATGATAAATTATTTTAAAAATAATTTAATCTTTGATATTTATTCAAATGTGAAAATTATACATCATTATACACAATTCACATATAGTACAATACTCTCTATTATTTATTGTTTGGTCTTCAAGCATATAACACTAATTAATGGTATCTCAAGAATCAAGATTGCATGAAGTACCAGAAGAAACATAATGAAAACACCACATTGAATAATATTGATTTTACGAGGATTTTTATGAAAACAAAATTCTTTTAAAGAACAATTTCAAAATTTTCAAAATGTACAATAATAAATGTGAATTTTTGAATCTTACTCTATACAAAAAAAAAAATAGAGTTTTGTTGGTACAATGATGGCTAAATGTGAAACGATTTTAACTTTTCATGATTTATATAAACATCATCTAAATAACTAAACGCAAAAAAGTGTGAACAACCAAGAAAAAAATAATTATTTTTAAATTGTCTAATGAGCTTAAAATCTTTTGTTCCTTATGTTGAAAGTTTCTAGCACTAAAATTTGAACTAAATCTATATGTCTTCTCATGTTGTGAGTTACTTTACTATTCAAACATATTTGAAATTTATATTTTTTGAACCAATAAAGGTTGTATGATTTCTCAAAAGTTAATTCAGAAGGATTAAAGTATAATCAAATTTGACAATAGTATATTTTAGTCCTCACACTCCAACAAACTTAGTGAATTTCAAAAAATGTCGTCGCCCTATTCAACCATAATAATTATTATTTTATTATCACCATTTTTTTTTTATATTGGAATTTCCAACAAGTGAAAAATTTGGGACATATAGTACTTTTTGGGTTTTTAAATCTCAAAAAGATGAGAACAAACTTTTTTTTCAAAAATTGGTATTACTTCAAGTAATTCTTGTTTTAGATTTAGAATCGACTATGAACGACACTATTTCTTTATAAATAACTACAAAAGTTATTTACGTTTAAAAAAAAGTGAAAAATCTATAATTTTAGATTTATTTTTAAATGTGAGAATTAAAATTTTAAATTTTCAAAATACTTGTTTTTTTACAAATATTTGTTGTAAAAAGTAAATAGATAGGAGGCAACAGTTTGATTTATGATTTTTTTTCCCAACAATTTTATGAAAATTATTAAATTGTGGTAAATTTTTATTATTTTCTTTTCACAATGACGGCGGTGACAAAAAGGAGAGGGTGAAGGTGAAGGTGATCGAGAATGTCAATGTGTGAGTGAAAAAGAGTGAGTGAGGGTGAGAGAAAAAAAATGGAGTGTGGATGAAGAAAAAAAATAGATCTAGGTATGTAATATAGTTTACCATAAAGTTTTCTTTTTTTTATCAATAAAACATATCGCGTCGATCCCATCAACACTAACTAGTTTAATAAAATATCAGCCATATTTAATGTAGTGTCAGTCATTTGACGTTAATTATTAATGAAAAATAAAATAAAAAATAGTTTATTGATTTAGCATTCGATAGGAATAACGTTAAACTGATGCTAATAGCGTCAATCATTATAACATTTATGATCTCTGACAATATTTTTTTAAGCAACATATATAAAATGTTGCCTATAAATAGATAAGACAATATTTGATATCTTGTCAACAAACCATATGATTTTGCCTCCTACCTATTTACTTGTTTTACAATGAATATTTGTAAAAGAATAGATATTTAGAAATTTAAAATTTTATTTCTCACATTTAAAAATAAATCTAAAAATGTAGATTTCTCGTAAATAACTTTTGTAGTTATTTATAAAGAAATAGCGTCGTTCATAGTCGATTCTAAATCTAAAACATGAATTGCTTGCAGAAGTACCAATTTTTCACTTGTTGGAAATTCCAATATATGAAAAAAAAAATGGTGATAATAAAATAATAATAATTATGTTTGAATAAGGCGACGACATTTTTTGAAATTCAAGTTTGTTAGAGTGTGACGACTAGAATATACTATTGTCAAATTTGATTATACTTTAGTCCTTTCAAATCAACTTTTGAGTAATCATACAACCTTTATTGGTTCAAAAAATATAAATTTCAAATATGTTTAAATAGTAAAGTAACTCACAACATGAGATGACACAACATGAGATGACATCTAGATTTAGCTTGAATTTTAGTGCTAGAAACTTTCAACATAAGGTACAAAAGATTTTAAGCTCATTAAATAATTTAAAAATAATTATTTTTTTCTTGGTTGTTCACATATTTTTTGCGTTTAGTTATTTAGATGATATTTATATAAACTATGAAAAAATAAAATCGTTTCACGTTTAACTATCATTATACCAACAAAACCCTATTTTTTTTTGTATAGAGCAAGATCTAAAAATTCATATTTATCATTGTATATTTTGAAAATTTTAAAATTACTCTTTAAGAGAATTTTGTTTTCATGAAAATCTTCGTAAAATTAATATCATTCAATGTGGTGTTTTCATTATGTTTCTTCTGGTACCTCATGCAATCTTAATTCTTGAGATACCAGATTCATTTTGCGTTGTATGCTAACAATAAGTAATAGAGAGTATTGTACTATATGTGAATTGTGTATGATGATGTATAATTTGCACATTTGAATAAATATCAAAGGATAAATTGTTTTTAAAATAATTTATCATCATCAACATAATTAAAGGTGGTTGTTTCTAGATTAACTTGTTCCTACAACCCGTGTATAAAATATTGCAACACCATATGGTATATATAGTTTCAAATGTTGTTGTGTTAATTCATGGGCTGTTTTGTTTTGGAATTCTTTTTATTTGTGCATGCAAAGGAACAAAAAGAGCCTACTCAAGCATAAATTTTTGTTGAAATTCGGAAAAAAAATAAAGGAAAACCATTCCATGTAGAAATTAAAAAAAATAATTGTATGTTAAAAGATATCTTTAAATAACTTACATATACTTAATTTTTTTATAAAATATTGTTTATAATAGTAGATAATAATTACTTGTAATTTTTGTTAGTCCCAACTTCAAGAAATAGTTGAAAATGAGGAAAGTGATACAGAAGCATTTGAAGCTATTTTTGGAAAGGAGAATCCTGACATGGTACGTTGTTATGGGAGAAAACGTAACTAAAACTTCCTTAAAGCGAAAGCAGGAAATAAATGCTTTAAAAAAACACACAATGAAGAAGTATCAATCTTAGTGGAAAATTTTGAAGATAAGATTGATAAACTGCAACATGCTTTCAAAACCCTAATGCAACATTGCAATCCTCAAATTAATATGGAATCAATAGAAGATTTGTTAGGATTTTCTCATGGTGATGCTAATGGTTCCCCAAAGGAGGCTACAACACAAATGCATTCTTCTACATCAAATCATGTTCCATGTCTTGAAAAGGTAATCATATATATATATATCAATTTTTATTCTTGTTGTTGTCATTGAGTTTGATCTAAATTCTTGTTGTTATAAGAGTGAAATTGAGAGAAAAAAAAGTGCATTTGGACTTAATTTGTAAGGATCCTTATCTCGGAGTCTAATAGCACATCTTACTTTTGGTCTAATAGTGATTGTGATGTTATTCAAAAATAAATAAATAGTGATTGTGATGTTACTATTTTGAATGATTATAAGAATAAAACATTAATGATAAACTTATCGATGTTGGTGGTGACTTTGAAAACATATCCTGAATTTTGGTTTCAGTTTTATTTCACCGTTGAGTTGGAAACTGATTCACTGTTGAATTATGTTTTTGTTTTGCAGTTATGTTTGTATGTTTTGCTCGTTGTTTTGCCCGATTTTGTTTCAGTATGTGTTTAATGAGATTTAGTTTTGTGTGCATTTTGATGTTTCTATTTGCGGTTCTGTTTGTGTGTTTTGCATTTTTCTGTGTGTGTTTTGCGTCTATATCTTCTTGCGAATTTTGTTTCATCTTGCATTTTGTTTTTATTTTTTTATGCGGCAATGTATCAATGGAGATGATGAAAATGATAATGAATTATTTCAAGATGACGATGTACGTGTTAAATTTCAAGATGATGAATTTGAAATGTACGATGTAGATAATGAATCTGATGACAAATTTATGGATGATGTTTTTTGTTAGGCATGTACTTAATTGAAGCGTCAAAACTTCAAGAAACTATATTTTGTTATTTTGCTAAACTTGTACTTTAAAGTGTTAAGCTTTATATGTTATGTTATGACATTTTGTTTACTACTATGTATTTGAATACAACTTAGTTAACAACTTGTTTTAAATTTCAATTATATTTTTTTTATTCAATTCATTTGAGTTATGTATAATTATTATAAGTAAAATAAAAGAGAATATTTAAAATTGAATGAGTTGTGTATGTAATTAAATTATTAAGTTTACAAAATAATTTATTATAAAATAATAATATAATGTTTAGTTTATGATTTATATTGAAATAATAGAAAAATAAAAATTTTATCTACATAATTTGAATACGGTTTAAAATTGTTGTCTATAAGCTCTAAAAACATTTTATTAATATTCTCATTGTATTGCTTTAAAACAACATTTATCAATTGTTGTCAACTACGACAACAATTAAAAAATATTGTCTTAGATGTGTTGAAAAATTGTTCCATATTCCTATAGTTTAAGCAACATTTATTAATAGTGTGCCCAAAAGTGCAAAAAAAAAAAATGTTGCCAAAAGTAGTAGGTAACACTCGCATATGAGACACATGAAAATGTTGCCTATTCTCTTTGGCAATAATTTTCCATTTTTGACAATATTTTTCAAATGTTGTTGAAAAGCAAAAATATTGTATTGAGTGTCAGATACCAAAGCTAAATATGAACGCTAACACCAATTTTTCTACTAGTGTCAATGGTTAGATTACACAATTATGAATTTCAGATTTGTATAAAAAACTTTGTACATTTGATCATTAATATATTATGTCAATATTCAATAGTTGGATTAGTAAAATTTATTATTTATAATGAGTTATCGAACAAAGTAAATCATCTCAAAGTTACTTTTGAAATCAACTGATCTCCACTGTGTGTGTATTATATAGGTGAAGATCCATTGACTCCAAGAGTAACTCTTTGATGAGTTAATCCGCTTAATAACTCAATATAAATAATGAATTTTACAAATCCAACCATCAAATAAAAAATTCTTATTGAGTAGATCAATTCCACAAATTTTTATAAAATTTTAAAACTATTTGATATATCATTAAATAATTTCAAATAGCTTAAATATAAGTAAATATTAATGACTAGATTACATAACTACAAATTTCGAATTTATATAAAACTTTGTATGCTTAATCAATAATATTTTATGTCAATAATCAACTGTTAGATTAACAAAATTCATCAATTATATTAAATTATTAAACGAAATAATGTATCACATATTCAAAGTCAACGAATGCCCCTTCCTACGTTATATATATAACAAGATAATTAGATTATTAAATTATTTAGATTGATATGAATACAACAGGATACTCACCCAATTTCAAATATTAATAAAAAGTTATTCATATTAGTCTCAAATATAATTAAATTTAACTTCTTTGATCATATTTAAGGGTGTTATTGAGTAAAAAAAAAGTGATGTTATCTTTAAATTAACGAGTTTTATTTTGCTATGACTCTCTACTCACTAATATAAAGTAATAAAATCTCATATTAGCTTCTAAAAAAATGTAGCGACAATTTATTTTGAAAAAACATTTGTTTTTATTTTTTAAAAAGCATATACATTCAATTTTTGCATACATTCCATCCTTATCATGAAATTTAAATAAATGTTTATTAAAAAGCTGTTTTTTTATAAATGATAAAAATTATTTTTTGATATTTTTATTATTTTTAAAAATACAAACAATTATTTATTTTATAAGTCGCTCTAAAAAATTAACACAAATATTAAAAAAAATATTTTCGCAAAATAAACCTTATGCTACTAGTATCGATACTAGAAGGGTCAGTTTCGAAGTCTTAGCATGCCAATCAGCTTTATCAAATTATGTTAGGTTGTTATAGGAGTCATGCTCTTTTTATGCTGAGGTTAGGTTAAAAACTTATTAGTTTTGAAATTCAATTTAGCATGCTATGTAATTTTGAATGGTTCATGATAAAAAGCTAAGATGGCAATTTTTTTTTTTAATAATTTTGAAGTAGGAGTGTTATATTTAGACGTTGTTTTTTAGTTTCGAAAATTGTTTCAAAATCAAGATATGTTGTCGCTCTCTTTAACACGTTTTGTGGCACTGTCTAATTTCTTTTATCATATAAAAACTATTTTGAATTGCACTCACACGTTAATATTAATTTTGAGTTAAAAACATGTTGCTTCAAGATTTATTAATCGAACCCTTTTTTACGTTTCTGAATAAGTGACTCTCATCGTTTCCAACCGATTGGATTGGTATACATTAATGTTAAAAACTAATGAATAGAAATAAATGAATGTTTTATCTTGTATCTACCTATCTTTAATAGGTTTATTGTACATTGTATAATTTGATTAATTTAATGTGTATTATATTTAAAATTCATAGATTGTAAATAAATAAATTCTATTTTAATTTAATAGTGTTATTGTCTATTTTGTATTTCAAGTTGATGTCAAATTCTATTTTAAAATATCAAATTTTATAGTATTAGGCAAACTTAGTCATTCTAAAGAAACAAATTTTATTGTTTAAATTAATTTTTCATTGAAAGTGGAATCCACCCAATCAGAACTAAAATTTGATAATTACTAAAAATTTCAATGTAAAAATGGAATACTTACATACAAACTACATATGAACATTTGTAGTTGAGAATATACCGACCAATATAGCTTATATTAATTAGTCTGAATTATAAATATTATGTGTTTTCCAAATGGTATTCCATTTTTTCTCTTAAAATTTTAATTATTATTAAATTTTAAATAAATAGCAGTTGCATATAGATTTTGTAATGGACTTTTAATAAAAGGTAAAGTTCATGGTCATCTAAACTGAAAATCACCTTTATAAAACTTGTAAAATATTTATGTTTTTGATAAAGACACAGACTAAGGAAAGTGATCAAGTTGCAAGCTCAAAAATAAGTCAAACAATTAAAGACAACTATGGTCAAATATGCTAGAAGTTTTATAATGTAAAAGTACATGATTTAATCTAATATTTGTATATTTCAAATGCACATTAGAACCTTTCATTTTAGCATATGAATCAAAAGGATTTTCAAAGTGTCAAAATATATAAATAATGTTTAAAAATATTATTTTTGGCAAAATACAATGTTGTATTCGAATGCAACAAAGTGTAGCCAAATACAGACAAGTCAGTAGCTAAAACTAAACATTTGTATTCGACTACGAGATGGTGTAATCGAATACGAGTGCTAAGTTAGTAGCTAAAACTGCACATTTGTATTCGACTACAATATGGTGTAGCCGAATACAAAACGAAGTCAGTGGCAAAATTCACTGATCCGTATTCGACTACAAGGTTTTCGTTTTCGAATACAAGCTGTAAAATTTGAATAAAATTGAATGTTACAAGAGGTGTATTCGAGTACACTCCTGTTGTAGCCGAATACAACTGCGAAACAATGCAATTTTTCAATTCAGATTCAACCTAGATCATGGCATATGTTCATCAAACCTCTAGGAACGACTGCTCTGAAGTGATGTCTAAGGTGTATAAATACTTCATAGCATCAGACTTAACAATATAATCTTTGAACAATCTTAACATCAATCTTAGAACAATTTTGAACAAACTTTCTGAAATGTTTTGGTTTATTCAAAGTCTTACTTTTATATTTCAAGTACATATCTTACATTAAAAGGGTACATAAAAAGTAGAAGTCAACCAAAAGCTTGTATTGATGAATGGTACATTGTCGAAGAAGCTGTTGAATTTTGTTCTGAATATCTGTCCAATGTTGAATCCATAGGGCTTCTCATGTCTCGTCATTCCGGAAGAATATCAGGAGAAGAGATAATTGGAAAGATACTAATGACTATATCAAGGACAGAATGGGAGCAGACACGATTGTATGTTCTGCACAATGATGATGAGGTTCAACCGTATGTTACAACACACATGGATCAGTTATCTAGTTTGAACATGAATAGGAATCAAAATTGTATAACTCGAGAGCACAATCGAAGTTTTATAACACGGTTAAAAAATCACATAAAGTCAAAGTTTGGTGTAGACCCCAGAGCAATTTCATAGAGACTGAGGTGGCTAGCAAATGGTCTGAGTTTACATGTCTTTTCTTACACCGGTTATGTAATTAATGGCTACACATTTTATAGCAAAGTACAAGATGATCAAACCACTATGCAAAATAGCGGTGTCACTCTCGTAGCTGAAGCGATGCATATCTCAAGTGCAAAAGACAAAAACCCAATATATGCAAATCTATCATGTTTTGGGGTTATCAAGCGCATATGGTAGTTAGACTACACAATGTTTCGTGTTTTCGTATTTGGTTGCAAGTGGGTCGATAATAATAGTGGCGTTCGGATTGATGAGTCAGGGTTCTTGCTTGTCGATTTTAATAGGGTGGGATACAAAGATGAGCCTTTTATTTTAACGTCGCAAGCTCAACAAGTGTTTTATGTCACTGATCCTGCTGATGATAAATGGTCTGTGTCCTATCGACCAATAAAATAAGTGATGATAAAAATAATTATGAAGATGTTGGTAATGATCTTTTCTTTGCAACATCACAACCACATGAAATTGATTCAATTGATGATTGTTTATATCTTAGAAATGATCATGATGAGGGAATTTGGATTAATCCATCGTTTTATGTCGTTATTTGACAAACAAATATGAATCCCACCAAGAAAATAAGAAGAAAATCTTAATGTAATTTAAGTGTTTGACCTGTTAGAACTGATTTAATGCTTATATTGAACTTGAAAAAACTTTGTTTGAGTACTGAGAATTTTTCTTGAACTTTAATTGATCATCCCAATATGATTTGATCATGTAATTTAACATTGAT
>NC_021164.2:53518986-53520673 GCF_000331145.2 Cicer arietinum | reverse complement strand
ATTTTCTGCTTATATTTAGCTTGATCTTAGTGTTTTATACTAAGTTCATGTAATTTAAGTGTTTGACCTACCATAACTGATTTTCTGCTTATATTGAACTTGAAAAAGCTTTGTTTGAGTACTGGAAATTTTTCTTGAACTTTAACTGATCATCCCAATATGACCTGATCATGTAATTTAGGATTGAAATATATATATAGGTATTTAACTAATTATTTGGAAGAACATAAACTTTGTAAGTTTACAACGCTTTTGTCAATAAGCGCTATAAAAAACCTTTAAAAAAAATAAGGAGGTCACATAGCGCTTGCACATAATAAAACAGAGAAGCCTTTTAAAGCGCTTCGTGGAAAAGCGCTGTAAAAGGATCACATAACGCTTGCACATAATAAAACAAAGAAGCCTTTTAAAGCGCTTTGTGGAAAAGCGCTGTAAAAGGGTCACATATCGCTTGCACATAATAAAACAAAGAAACATTTTAAAGCGCTTTGTGGAAAAGCGCTGTAAAAGGGTGCTTGCATATAATAAACACAAAGAAGCCTTTTAAAGCGCTTTTGTGGAAAAGCGTTGTAAAAGGTTGCTTGCACATAATAAACACAAAGAAGCCTTTTAAAGCGCTTTGTGGAAAAGCGTTGTAAAAGGGTCACATATCGCTTGCACATAATAAAACAAAGAAACATTTTAAAGCGCTTTGTGGAAAAGCGCTGTAAAAGGGTCACATATCGCTTGCACATAATAAAACAAAGCTTTGTGGAAAAGCGTTGTAAAAAGATTTTAAAAAAATAAAATAAGGAGGTCTTTTACAACGCTTTTTCAAAAAAACGTTGTAGTAGGGTTTTATATATAACAGTAAACCGCTTTAGTTTCCTTTTCATACGCTTGTAGTAGGGTTTCATATATAATAGTAAACTTCATACGCTTGTTTCCTCCTTCTCTTCATTCTCCTTCTCATTGCGAACCCTACGAAGAATATTGTCTTGTTACTAACGCTCATTATGTAAACTTCATATGCTTGTTTCCTCTTCATTGTCCTTGTCATTGCGAACCATTTTTGTTTATGCGAACCCTACTCTCCATTACGTAAACTTCATACGCTCGTTTCTGCGAACCCTACTCTCCTACGAACCGTTCGTATTTCTGCACTGTTCTTCTTTGTTCGTATTTCTGTGCCGTAACCCTACTGTTCTTCTATTTTTCAGGTATTGTATTTATTAGTTTTTTGTTTCACTAAAATGCATGTTGAATTTATACTGCTATCAATGCACAAATATTTATTAACTTATATGTTTTATTTTATAGTGCCCTCGTCAAACTAACAACATCGACTGTGGGTACTATATATTGCGATTCATGAAAGAGATTGTTGATATGAATCAAACTATAATCCCATAAATGGTACGGTGTTTTCATTATTTGATTTTCATATATAAACTATGTATATATTTGATTCTAACTTATTTATGTTCAATTTTTATATCGCACAATACTTTGACAATTCTAGTCCAACATACTCTGAAAGAGACCTAATTGAAATAAAGGAAGACTGGTGTCAATATGTGATTGAAATGAAAATTATTTGATTTGCTGGGAAATGGCATGCTGCAAGGGATAGTTATATGAATATATGGTAGTTTTGTTCTATGTAGTTCTGATAGTTATATGTATATGAATATGGCACATTTGAAAA
>NC_021164.2:53494285-53518514 GCF_000331145.2 Cicer arietinum | reverse complement strand
ATATTGCGATTCATGAAGGAGATTGTTGATATGAATCAAACTATAATCCCATAAATGGTACGGTGTTTTCATTATTTGATTTTCATATATAAACTATGTATATATTTGATTCTAACTTATTTATGTTCAATTTTTATATCGCACAATACTTTGACAATTCTAGTCCAACATACTCTGAAAGAGACCTAATTGAAATAAAGGAAGACTGGTGTCAATATGTGATTGAAATGAAAATTATTTGATTTGCTGGGAAATGGCATGCTGCAAGGGATAGTTATATGAATATATGGTAGTTCTGTTCTGTGTAGTTCTGATAGTTATATGTATATGAATATGGCACATTTGAAAAATTATGAATATATAGTTATATGAATATGTATATAGTTATGTGTTGTTGTCAATATGTGAATATGTATATGAATATGTTGTGAACTAATTGTGTAAATATGTAAAGTTATAAAGTTAAATTATAAAGTTATAGGCTTAATTGCAGTTTTGGTCCCCCTATTTTAGTTGAATCACGAAAGTAGTCACTCCATTTTGTTTCTCCCCAATTTTGGTCCCCCAAGTAGAATTTTGGTCCAAAACTTCATGAAATTTCATTTTTTTTTTGCATTTATTTAAGTCACATCATGCCTCAAGATCTCATTTGCAACAATTGTACTTGAAATATATGATCATAAATGGTGTAGTACGACTTTAAAAAATGAAATTTCATCAAATTTTGGACCAAAATTCTGTTTGGGTGACCAAAACTGGAGAGAAACAAAATGGGGAATTACTTTCGCGATTTAGCTAAAATAGGGGGACCAAAACTGCAATTAAGCCAAAGTTATATAGTTTTGTTGTTGTGTACTGATTGTGAAATGATTGTGTGAACTGATTGTGAACTAATTCTGGATGAAAATGATTTTGGAAAAAAAATTAAAAAACAGCGTTGTAATAGGTGCATAATAATGCATCTATTGAATGCACCTTTTACAACGTTTTTTGAAAAAAGCGCTATAATAGGTGCATAATAATGCATTTATTGAATGTACCTTTTACAACGCTTATTCCAAAAAGCGCGGTAAAACGAGTATAGCAAGCGCGCAACAAGAGTGAGAACAACGTCTATTTTACAGCGCTGGATGCTACAACGCTTATTTTTTTGAAAAAACGTTGTAAAAAGTTAAAAAAAAACGCTGTAAAATAGGTTTTTCGCGTAGTGTGAATTTAACAATAGGAGTTCAAATATGATTGGTGTCAAATGATCACCGGATGATTCTCCACATCTCTACTATTTCTATAGCAACAAACGAAATTGAAAACAATTAAGGATTGATAAAGTTATGAGAATTTAATTGTTTGTAGTTATTTTCTCAAAGAATGACAACCTTAATGGCACATGTTGTTTCCTGATTCTAAAAAAGGTGTATTTATAGGCTAGGGTTCATTCGTGACGATAAACTAGATTTTTAAATTCAAACTCAAATAGTGGAAAATAATTACATCGAGTAAACCATTTGTGTGAGAAAATCAATTATTCTCAACAAACTGATGATAAAACCAACACTTGGCGGTTCAATAAATATCGTGGAAATTATAATTGTTGGAACAAGTTAATCTAGAAACAACCACTTTTAATTATGTTGATGATGATAAATTATTTTAAAAACAATTTATCCTTTGATATTTGTTCAAATTGTACATCATTATACACAATTAACATATAGTACAATACTCTTTATTATTTATTGTTTGGTCTTCAAACATACAACGTCAAATGACTCTGATTCCTCAAGAATCAAGATTGCATGAGGTACCGGAAGAAACATAACAACAACACCACATGTAATGATATTGATTTTACAAGAATTTTTATGAAAACAAAATTCTCTTAAAGAACAATTTCAAAATGTACAATGATAAATGTGAACTTTTGGATCATACTCTATAAAAAAAATTAGGGTTTTGTTGGTATAATGATGGTTAAATGTGAAACGGTTTTATTTTTTCATGGCTTATATAAACATCATTTAAAGAACTAGACGCAACAAGAGTGAGAACAAAAAATAAAAAAGAACAATTATTTTTAAATTATTTAACAAAACTAAAATTTGAGCTCCATCTATATGTAATCTCATGCTGTGAGTTAGTTTACTATTCAAACATATTTTTTAGTTTATATTAATAAAAGTTGTGTGATTACTCAAAGACTTGAACATATTAAGTTGATTTGAGAGGACTAAAGTATAATCAAGTTTGACAATAGTATATTCTAGTCCTCACACTCCAACAAACTTAGTGAATTTCAAAAAATATCGTCGCCTTATTCAAACATAATTATTATTAGGCTTAATTGCAGTTTTGGTCCCCCTATTTTAGTTGAATCGCGAAAGTAGTCCTCCCATTTTTGTTTCTCCCCAGTTTTGGTCCCCCAAACAGAATTTTATTCCAAAACTTGATGAAATTTCATTTTTTAAAGTCGTACTGTACCATTTACGATCATAGATATCAGATACAATTGTTGCAAATGAGATCTTGAGGCATTGTGTGACTTAACTAAATACAAAAAAATGAAATTTCATCAAATTTTAGACCAAAATTATGTTTGAGAGATCAAAACTGGGGAGAAATAAAATGGGAGGACTACTTTCGTGATTCAACTAAAATAAGAGGATCAAAACTGCAATTAAGCCTTATTATTATTATTATTATTATTATTAGGAGTGTGAAGAGAGCAACATTTGTATTTTGTTCTCACGATCCGAAGTCAAATCTTACACGGCTTAGCAACCAATTGCCAAGCTAACTTATTCATACAAGCTAGCTTATTCATATAAGCTTTGTTTATTCATATAAGCTACTTTGGTTTTCCGCCACAACAAAAGGAAGGATAGCTCTTAGCATCTAAGCCACCATTTTAGTAACCACTTTATAAATAAACATTGCATAGGGCTATAGGTTTTAATTGAGTTACCAAACTAAGTTCACTACACTTAGGAACAAGAGTAATAAGTGTTTAAAATATGATTGTTAGCTCTAAAATGCCCAATTTTGGGGTACTTTTTTGTATTGATTTTTGTTTTTGGGTAGAGTTTTTATTGATTATTTTAAAAATTCAAAGAGTTTCTTTATAAATTATACTAAGATAAATGTAAGTTTAATATGATATGCATAAATTTAAATTTCTTATTTAAATTTAACATTGCAACATCAATTTAATATATAAAATAGAAATACAATATAATTTTAAATAGGTAAAATACCTTCGCAATTCTTTAACTTAATTTCTGGCGACAATTTAGTTTTTTAATTGAATCATATATTTATTTTAAGTAATGCTTTGATTATTTATGTCTTAAAATGTAAACAATGTTATTATTTATTATATAAATCTAAAAAATTGATCACCATCTTCGTATAAAATCCAGAATTTTTTTTATTATTTTTCAAGAAAATTCAATATTCATCAAATCAATAACTCAAATCTTCAAATAAATTCATATCTTCAACAATATCAAATAAGATTCCAAAATCACCAAGATAATATCTTCTTCTTCTTTCTATCATTCTCCAAATCAAATTCCTAAAGATGTAAGTTCTATATTTGATGTTGTCGTTGTTGATGATGGATATGAAAATATGCATTTATATGTAGATTTGAGTTATAAATTTGATGAAAATAAGAATTTCGTTGAAGATGATAATTAATTTTCTAAAGTTTGTTTGAAGATGATGATATATTAAATGACTTTTTGTAAAAAAAGGATAATATTGTTGACATTTTAAGATATAAATGATAAAATCATTAAAATTAAGTAAATGTCCAGTTCAGAAGAAAAGAGATAAAATAATGAATTATTACCTAAAATTAAATTAAGAGACTGCATGAGATATTTTATTTTTTAAATACATGTATTGGATTCCATTTTGGTAATTATACATCCAAAATCAATTTTTATTCAAGCTATCGAAACAACATGAATCACTTCTATATTAGGCTTAGGCTTAATTCTATATTTGACCCCTTAAGTTTATTTTAGGTTTCAAATTATTCTCTTACATTAATAATGTTAGGTTAAGTTAGTCCCTTCTATTAAGTTTTGACTTAATGCCGTGAAAATTTGTGACGTGTTCAACGGAAATCTGACGTGATAATTAATATTTTAACTCAATTATTTGGTCCCTTACATTTACTTTTGGTTTTATTTTGGATATTTTAACTCAATTTTATATTTGGTTCCTTACATTTATTTTTGGTTTTATTTTGGATATTTTAATTCAATTTTATATTTAGTCCCTTATATTTATTTTTTGGTTTTATTTTGATCCCTTATGTTTTAACAATTTCAAGTCGGTTCCTTACATTACTTTGAGAGGGAACTATGGACTTTGGGAATTTATTGACGACTCCAAAAGCTGAGTTTTCTACCACGCACCCCCACTTAAACCTGTCATCCCTCAATTCATATGAAAACATATTTTTTCCTTTTTAATTTGCCAAACTTTCAGAATATTTGAAATTTTCAAAATGAAAATTTTCAAAATTTTCAAAACTTTTGAACAATTCAAAACTTTTGAAATAGGAAATTTTCAAAACTTTCTACATTTAGAAACTTTCGAAGCTTTCCAGATTTGGAAACTTTCGAATCTTTCCAGATTTAGAAACTTTCGAAACTTTTCAGATTTGGAAACTTTCGAAACTTTTCAAATTTTCGAAATGTAATCCTCATTTCAAAAATTTGAAACTTTCGAAAAGTTTCAAAAATTTTAAAAATTTTCTATTTCAGAAGTTTCAAATATTTTGAAAGTTTCAAAAATTCTAGAAATTGTCATTTCGAAATTTTTGAATATTTTAAAAGTTTGCCAAGTTAAAAGGGCAAAGTTGTATTTTCATATGGATTGGGGTGACAAATTTAAGTGGGGGTGCGTGGTAGAAAATTCCTAAAAACTAGAACTTTCAATTTCACAAGCTCACTAATTGACCATATTGACCATAACCCACATATTGCAGGGGGCCCAAAAATTTCATATTTAAAAAGGCTTCAAAAAAGAAAGCCTCAAAACTAAAAAATTTCTAAAAATTTGTAGGTTTAGTGGGACCTAAAAAGAAAGACCCACTATTTATTTTTTTCCCACTAATTATTGACCATAGTCCACATATTGCAAGGGCCCAAAAATTTTATATTTAAAAAGGTTTAAAAAAAGAAAGCCTCAAAACTAAAAAACTTCTAACAGTTTTAGGCTTAGTGGGACCTAAAAAGAAAGGCTCACTATTTTTTTTTCGAGAATTAATTTTTTTCAATAAAAAATTATTTATAATTTTTATTTTATTGTTTACTTAAATTTTTGGCTAAATTACGTCCCTTAATTTAATTTCAGGTAATGTTTTAGTCTTTTATCTTTTTTTTTCCCAACTTGGTCCTTTATTTTAATTTTAAGTGACAATTCAATATTTTATGTTTTAAAATTTCAACAATGTTATCCTTTTTTATACAAAAATTCAAAAAAAAAAATTCAATCAAATCTCATAAAATTAATTATATTCTTCAATATAATACAAATTTCATTAAATTCGTAACGCAAATCTTCAAATAAACTCATATTTTCATACTTTATTTGATATTTTTACGAATAAAGGACTAAATCGGGAAAAAATAAGATAAAAGACTAAAACGTTACTTGAAATTAAGTTAAGAGACCACAGATGTAATTTAGCCTAAATTTTTTTATTAAAAAAAAGATTTTTTTTTTATTTTTTTCAATTTTTTGAGAAAAAATGATTTCGCATTTTTTGAAAATCTTTTGATATTTGTTTGAGAAAAATAAATTTCAATTTTTTTTAAAAAAAGAATCAATTAACAAAATATTGGACCAATGAGTCCATCAAGTTAAAAAAAAAAAATGAAATAATGGACCGAAACTTTAAAAAATTATTTTAATAGAAGACTAATCAATATAAATGTTTAGTAAGAGACTTTTTAAAAAGGACTTTGGATTTTAGGACTTAATTGACGACTCTAACTAAAACCAACTTAACCTAACATTATTAGATCAATTTAAAACTTTCAAAATGTAAAAAATTAAAATGAACCCTAAACTAAACGTAATAAACCAAATATATCCAAATATAAATTTCTAACTCATTTTTAACCAAAATCAGTAATTATATCAAAAAGAATTCTACCAAAATCATTTTTCACTACGGTAGAACCAATCAAATGCTAAATTAAATATCATAAGCAATCGTCGTGCTATCAAACATTTCCCTTTCTAATTAAATTCATTCACTCATATTATGAAGAAGAAATTCATCCACTTTGAATTTTGAAACTAAAAAAAAAATAAAAAAAAAATAAAAAATAAATTCATTCACTTTCATGAAAAATAGACGAATAAAATCATAAAAACAAATTATCCACTTTCATGAAACAAAAATGTAACAAATATTTTTATTAAGCGCTGTGAGGGACTGAAAAATGTTTTTATTCTATATTTTTATTCTATATTTTTATTGTCTTTCGGCACTCTCCTTGATCGACAATGAACAATTCATTTGCAAAAATATAATTTGTCTCAAAATAAATGATATCTTTAATGTAATATTTATTATTATTTTTTCAATTTATAAATCTAACAAATATTATATGCATTACTCTTAATTTATTATCTTTTACTTTACATTAATAATAATTACGAATACATTTGTAGTTGATAAGAATAATTAAATATAAATATTATTCTTTTATTTTTATTTATACATTTTTTTTCAATTAAATGGTCGAATAAATTTTTCATTATACTATGTAAAGAGTAAAAATGAAATCTTTTTGACAAACTTTTCAATGAGTATTAACTAAAGAAAGAAGAAAATAACGTACCAATAGAAAAATAAAGAAGAAAATAATAACTACGTTTTTATTTAAAAAGTACAGCATTTAATATATATTAATGACTTAAGTTTTTTATTTTCTCTATCATATTCATATTTGTCTTTCTCTCTCTTAATAAAATCTTATCTTCTCTCTCTCATTTAAGATAATATTTTCTTACATTCTATAATAAAGTATTCCAAAAATTATAATATAATTAAGAAATTCAATTTTTAAATTAATAGTCTATATTAGTAAATAATTTTTAATTTTTTTAGTCTTAATAATTAAATTTTTTATTTTATTAGAATAGAGGGGTGAATTGAATCGATAACCTTCTTATAATCACTTAAACTCTCCTAAATCATCAAACTATGACCCCTAATTAACAAATTAATTTCATTTATGATTTACCTCATTCTTTTTTACATAAGCCAAGTACTATCTCTCAAGGTAAGTTTAATTCACAGTGAATTATTCACTAAGTTTAATACAATCACATATATTACAAATTTTTCCTCAAAAATTCTAACATTTAATGCATTATGATTGGGGTGGTTATATTTAAGAAATTGAAAGTAAAGATTGTAAATATATTTAAAGAATTGAAAACGGCATAAAACTGATATTTATCAAATATTATATTTTAGTATGTTATATATATTGTTATTATTTAATTTTAATATATTATTTGTTGAAGTATATAATTATAGTCCATAAAAAAACAAACAAACCAATTCAATCTAAATCATATCAAATCAATTTTTTTAATAAAACAATCAAACAAAGTCTGTACTATTTTAATTTTTAATTAAAATGAATTTTTTTAATCATATATTCAATCTAAATAAAATTACAATTTCTTCTGATACTTACGACTAAACGTGTATTTCGAACCACGTTATCTTTATTACTTTAAAAAATCAAAGTAAATAAAACTTTGTGAGAAACAAAAAGAATTAAACGAATAATCAAACATAGACTAAATTTACTCTAAAAATCATTAATTAACTAAAAGAGACATGAAACATGTGATAAAAACACTCATACTCTTCACTTGGTTCATTCCATGTGAGAAATGGATTCATTTATATGAGTTTCAACTTCACCACCAAAGAAAGATAAATTCAAAAAAAGAAGGGTATTTAAGTAATTTCAAAATAGTAAAAAATGCCAAAAGGAGAGTAAAGAGAATCTCCCCATCCACAACCTAAGTTACATTCTCTCTCTTGTCTTCCTCAATTTCCTCACACTATTTAAACCACTATTCCTCACACTCTCTCACACAAACCAATCACAATCACAACAATAACCACCACCATCATTCACTCATCATTACCCCTTTTTTTTTCCATCATGGATATACAACAAGAACTTTTCAAATTGAGACACTACATTGTTGGCTTTCTCGCCTCTCTCTTAATCATCTTTATTTCTTTTCACATTCTTCCGACCTTTGTTACCATTATAACCTTCTTCTCTCCGCTCCTTCTATCCACCGCCCTATGCGTCCTCATCGGTATCATAGTTGCTAACACCACACCCTCTAACAATAATCCTGCTCCGATTAGACCAACGGAGAATCTCTTCGATTATGTCGCCGATAATCACTACCACCATCAACCTCCTCACCACATTGAACCTCTTCCAGCTGATAATTAGAACTCAAATAAAAGATTAAATGTTTGTATCCCTCTTAGTTTCATTCAATTATCTTATTACCATCTTAAAAAATATTCACTTTATTTATTTTGCTGTTTTATTTTTCATCCTTTTTTCTTTTTTACTATTTAGTGTTCAAATTGAATGTCAGTGTTATAGTTAAAATATTTGTTTCCTTTAAATTATAAGAATAAAATAAAATTGAACAATATTGAATTCTGTATATATATAATTAAATTTTTATATTAATAATTTTCGTAATAAGATAATCGGTGAAAATGAAATGGAGAACGTTTTGGGGTTGCAACAATGACCGATTACGTAATTGGTAATCAAAAGAATAATTGACGAAAATGTGCCACAATGAAAATAATATTCAATCTATCCTAAAATAACTGTTATATTTATAAAAAATAAATAATTGTCACTTTTAATTTTTAATCAATTTTTAATGTAGCTTTTTTTGGATATATTTCCAATGTAACTTTAATTAACTTTTTTTCAAATATACATTTTAATTAATATAATGTGTATCACTTTTAAATTATTATTTTATATTTATGATAATAAAAATACATAATAAAAATATTGAAGTATAACTATTTTTCTCTTTTTGTATTTTTCATTTTTTTTATTCTATGTAAAGTGGTCAATTGCAATAGTTATTTTGGGACAAAGAAAGTAACAGTTATTACTATTGTTTTGCTCAATTTTTTTTTTCTAGAAAATTTGATAAGGTCAAATGTGGGTCATCATTCTATAGTAAGATCATCAGTTTTTTGTGTGACCCTATTTTTAAAATAATATTTTTTAACTAATCCTTTTTTAACATAATTAAAAAATCTAAATTTCAAAACATATTTTCGCAAAAATTCTAAAAGTTAATGACTTTTACGTTTTATCTTTTTGGGGTGGTTTGAAATCTAATGCGTAATTTAATATTTGCATTGAAGGAAATAAATTTAACTTTACCATGTCCCAAGTGCCATTCACAATGTTCTCATTCTTTCAATTCATCTAGATCATCATTTTAAATATTTTTCAATTTTATAATGAATTGGTTAATTGATTATACTCAATTTTTAATGTATACTGTTTTTTATGTTTTGTTGTGTTTTCAGGTGATTAATTGTGAAGAGAAGACGGTGATAGGTGATAGCATAGGACATATACAAGTGAGTAGATCACATATAACTGATTGAAGATGCTGCTTAATTAATTAATAGATATATAATAGAGGGATTAGAAGGCTTAAATAGTTAAGTTATCTTAGGCAAGCACAATCTTTGTTATGTGCTTTTACTTTCATTTGTAATGGATAGATGCTACTCAACCATAAATAATACTAGTATATATCTTCTCTTAAATTCTCTTGATTGTATGGTAGTTTAACTTTTAATCTAACCATTGATAGATTTAAATTTACTCACTTGATTTTAGTAAGGAAAGAAAAAAAATCCATTGTTGTGAGATTCAAATTTTTTTTATTGTCAAATAATTACATATTTTATCACGCAGATAATCAATTTATACTGTTAGATTAAAATTAGATATTTCACGTTTCAACATCGATAAATTAGATCTAAAATACAAAATTAAAAAAATAAGTTGTATAATTTTAATTTGAATGTTCAAATCATATAAATGTAGAGATGCTAAATCTATTATGGATACAAGAGACTAATTTTTTTTTAGAGATGATGAAGCACACACTATGGTCAATAGATTGAAAATGTTACAACATAAACCGTTTTATTGTCATCCAACAGTGTAGATGAGCTAACAATAGAGTTTGAGATTATGTAACTTCTTTTCCGTTTTTTTTTACAAATAATATATTTTATTAAAGTCATCTAACACAACATCACATATATACACTCTTCCAACCTTTTAAAAAGGGTGAATATAAAAAAAAAACTTTTAGAAAGATATCCAATCATGTGTTTAGGACTAAAAATGTTAGAATTTTTAGGGAAAGCAACTAAATAAGAAACAATTGATCGTCACCAAGACTATTCCTGATCTTATGACAACAAATCTAACCATTGATGCTTATATGTTAATGTAAAGTGATTAATTAATTATAATGGAATGAGTACACAAAGAGGAAACTGAATTCACTGCAGTAAGTGAATTTACTCGTAAACACAGTCGAAAATCAGTGACTGTCTGATTTCGATCGGATGGTTTTAAGAAATTCCAATTTAAATTTTTATTTTATAATTTAAAATATTAAAACTAAATCCGAATCTTCCAATCTTGATTTAACGATCACCATATTTGACTATGTGAATGTGAAGATGTAAGGAATCCAATCCAACAAAGAGCACATATAAATATTAAAACCAAATTTGAGTATAAACCAGATTAATAAATGCCTCCCAAATTTTATTCTCTCTCAATGTAAATAAATAAAATTTTGGTGTACATTTCCTCATTAAATAACAACTAGATTTGTAAAGTGTCTTGGTATAATTAAGATGATTAAACAGGTGTTAAGTGAGCTTATAAATAATGAATTCAGCAGCCCTGTGAGTCATAATCAAACAAAGAGCTAGATTGACAAAAAAAATAAAAATGAAGCTATGTAATTTAATCACTCATAGCATGAGATGATAGCACAATAGGACATTGAAACTAACCCAGCAGTTCCATCCTCCTCAAGATCTCCTACCTCCAAATCTAAATTGGTCATTGTTGTAGGCTTAGAGGAAATGTTAGTTTTTGAATTTCGAAAAACTGTTTTGAAAACTAATTTTCAGCCACCAAAGATATTATTGGGTTGAGTTTCAGACTTGATCGCTCACTTTAAGACATTTCGTGTCACTGTCCAAAATTGTTCAATGTAGATGATCAACCACGACATTCCTAAGATAAAACAACTAATATACACTGTTTCAGTTTTCTACTGCATCTTGTTTCAGTTTTCTACTGCATCTTAGACTGTTCTAGAATTACACTATATAAATATGACAGTTAAGACCACTCGAAAATATAGTATGGTGACGACTCGAAAATCTAATGATAATATTCCAGCATAGGAACAAAAAAATATGAGATGAAAGTGAAAATGAAAGGTGGGAAGAGAGAAAACTTAGTAAATTTCAGAGTTTTTGGTGCAGAAAACTAAACTGTATGATGTCCTTTATTTATAGAGGAATTATGTAACTAAGTAGAGTACAAAACGTGTGCTCAGAAAAATGGGAGGAGTGAAAACAGATTTGTAGGCTCACCGGAAGGCAAGGAAAATGTACTTTGAGAACACACATTAAAAAATAAAAAATAATTTTTCTTCATTTTTTAGGTACAACAAAATAATACACCGCAGAGCTTAAATCCAACCGAATGAATAACATCCTGTGATAGTTAATTTGAGTGCATTCTTCTTATTCACAATATTTGGTTCTCATTGCGACACACTCTAAAGATCATTTCTCATCTTTATAAACATTACTAATGTGTGATTTTCATTTTGAGACTTAATTTTTTCTTCACAACACTAATTTTAAGTTACAATATTTAAGACTTATCTACCAGCATACAAGTTCCAACAACATCAAACTTGACTCTAAAGAAAACAAATAAATAAACGTACACAAGAACACAAATATTCACCAAAGAATTTGTTCAACTCAGCAAGGCATAGGAAAAACACTGCAAATATTCTCCCTGTGAGAAGCTTCTGTCAAATGCAGAACAAACACAGTAGAAAGTTCTAAACCCTGACCCAGAAAGTTATCCCTATAGCAAAGAGAATCAAAAGTAGAAAAAATTTGAATCTTGTTTTATTGATCTCTCTCAACCTCATTTAAATTTTCTGTTGGGCCAACTTTTTGGCTCATATTCATAGTGTGTGAATTAAATTGGGTCTTTTTTTTTTTTGCTATTATTCACGTGTGTATGTGTCCGATTCTGCATTAATAAAAATTGATTTTAAATAAATTGATTTTGTAGAATTAATTTAAAATAAAATAAAATGATTTATGTTTAGATATATTTATATAAAAATGAGTTGAATAATAGATTCAACACTAAATCATTTGGTGGCAAAAGCTTCAAAATTCTAACCTCAAGTAAGAATTGATTCTAGAGGTAAAATTAATTTTTCTCAACGACAACTAAATATATCAAAATCAATTCTAAATCTCTAGAATTAATTTTCCTCCTTTAAAAATGGAAACGAACATACACTAACAATCTTTCCTATTTTTCAATCAAGCAATCTTCTGATTTTGTTTGGACTAGTCCAACCAAAGCTGTTATAGTGAAAATAAAATTATAAAAGAACATCACAAAAGCAAAATAACTAGTATGTTTAAGCCTAATAAAATAAGCTATGATATTTCTTAGATCAAATTCCAAATAACTACCACATTACCAAAAGCCATAAAAAGAAAAACAAATAATTTGGATCATTAAATACAATCTATATGGATCTCATATATTATTCCTTCAAGAAACTGAATCCATGTCTTATGAGTTACGTAGGATAATAATATCTTTGCTTATTTGTAAACAATTATTTAACATGATTTTATTCCAACTTCAAAACATAATATTTTTACTTGATTAAGGTAAAAAAAATTGATGTATTAATTTCGGGGTTAACTAAATCAACAAATTGGATGTATGCCTAAATCTTATAATTTCTTTTTTTAATTAAAAAAACTGTACTTGTAGTTCATAATTCATTACAAGAGGCATTAGATTAATTTCATGTCAGCAATAATCATGTGTTTTGCAATAATGTAAGGTAAGGTCTAAGCTCTTCATCAGAAACTATTGTTCTAAAATTAAAGGGTTCTAACTGATGAAGGGATGCATTGCTTCTTTAATAAATAACGTTTTCCTTGTATTTTGAGTCTTTTGAACATTATTCTTAGACTTAACAAATTATTTTTATAAACTATCATAAGTAGCTAATGAAAATAAGTTGATAACTGACTTATAGGTCATAAAGGTATTTTATAAAATATAGTCTTACATATACTTAATAAATAAATTAAAATAAATCAATTTAAACACATTCTAAGTAACTAATCCCTAATTAGTTGGTTGAACTATATCTATCAGATTTACGACAATATCATAATTGATTTGTCAATACGTGACCATACATCCTTTTTCATTTTTTTCTTTCGAAAAACATCCTTTTCAATTATTTGAAATACTAGAGTTGACGGTAAAGATGTCTACTTTCTCACATGTAGCTAAAATGACACTTGTTTGTTATACTTTTTTCTCCATTGGTGTAGCTAAAATGACAATTGTTTGTTAGATTTTTTTTTTCTCCATTGCAGCAATTTGACATTGATCTCTCCATCAACTTGACATAGAGATTGGTATGATTCATAGAGATTTGGCATTTTATCGTCACTCAAGGAGAAATAAGTCTATTGAATGTCAAGTCACTTGATATTCCTATAGATCCAAATGTCAAACTGCTACTTAATCTAATGGAGCCTCTTTAAGATCCAGGGAGATATATGAGATTGGTTGAAAATTAAATTATCTCACAATCACCCGTTTTGACTTTTCCTCCGTTGTTAGTGTGATAAGTCAGTTATTAAATTATTCTTGTCAAGAACATATGGATGGCGTAATCCTGATTCTAAAATACATCAAAAGTGCTCTTTAGGAAGGTCTCATTTATGTAGATAGAGGATAACTTAGATAGTTGGTTAGCGATTGGATAGACTCACCTATTGATAGACGATTCACTTCTGGGTATTTTGTACTTGTCGAAGGAAACTTAATATCTTGGAATAGTAAGAAACAAAATGTTGTTAGTTATTAAATTATCAATTCCTCCGTTGTTAGTGTGGTAAGTCAGTTATTAAATTATCCTTGCCAAGAACATATGAATGGTGTAATCCTGATTCTAAAATACATCAAATGTGCTCTTCAAAAAAGTCTCATTCATGAAGATAGAGGATAACTTAGATAGTTGGTTATTGATTGAGCAGACTCACCCATTGATAGACAATTCACTTCCTGGTATTTTGTTCTTGTCGAAGGAAACTTAATATCATGAAATAGTAAGAAACAAACTGTAGTTACAAGATCCACCGCTAAAGTAAAATACAAGGTCATGACACTAGTAACATGTGAGCTCATTTGGTTGAAACAATTACTACAAGAGCTTCAATTTGAAGAGGCCAGTCTAATGACATTAATATGTGATAATCAAGTTGCATTGCACATTGCCTCATTATATTTTTCATGAGAGGATCAAACAAATTGAGATAAACTACCATTTTATTAAAGAAAATAGTGAATCAGATGACATCTTTACTAACTTTATTAATTTCAATGATCAATTATTAGATGTTTTTACAAAGTCGTTGCAAAGTCCTAGAATTAGCTATATATGTAGCAAGTTTGATGCATTTGATTTATATACTCTAGCTTGAGAGAGAGTGTTAAAAATAAAACAGGATCATGTAAATAAACAGAATATCATGTAATTAGGATTATAATATCTTGTAATTATTCATGTCATTATTTGAATTTATTACTCAGAGTCTATGTAAAGAACTTTCGATGTGTAGTTGAACCACGCAGTTTGCAACATGTCTCTCTCGTTTTTCTTCTCATTCAACACTTCTATTTATAATATATTAAAATAGACTCACAACTCATTCTATTGACATCTCATTGTCAATTTTGCCACATAACTCTATTTTTGCCAAGTTAATTATATGTTTATGTGTCACTCCAATTTTACTTGTAGATACACTCTATTGTAGCACTACTATATGTTTGTTCATTCATCCAATATTCATCTTCTTTCATTTTGTTAATGATTCACATCAATATCAATAGTACCACATTTATTTAGCAAGTGATAGTCCGGCCGAAGCATTTTCTATTTTTAATTACTTTTTTTTTTCTCTAAATGTTTCAACCAGTCTTCAATATGTGATAGTTCATAGTTGATTGGTATTCTTCGAGACTTGTTTGAAGTTATGTCTTAAAAACTAGAAAATGGTATTTTGCGCATTTCTCTCTATAGTTCTTCATTGTCCCTCCTTCGAATGTGACATCTATTGTTGGTGATTAGAACAAATGACTTCTCTTAATAAGTTTATTTGATTTTTTTTATTTGTTTATTTCACGTCTTTTCTTTTCTCTTCACGTTTCTGTTTGAATATCATTAGACACTAAAGTAGTTTGCATATGATGTATTTCATGGAAAATGATAACTATTTTATTCTTACTAATAATGACCCTATACTCATATAATCTATCATATCAAAATACATTCTTTTCAATTTTAATATCTAACCATGATCTTATACCCATATATTATATCATATCAAAAGACACTCTTTACAAGTTTAAAATCCTAACTCTTTTTATTATTATGTGTTAAATATTTGATTCTCTAAGAGTGTGGTTGTATGAAGTAACTTTTAATTCTAAATAATAAAACGTTTTAAGCAATTCAAAATGCTTCAATTGCATTTTCTTCATTAATAAATTGTGTTGTTTTGATAAAATAATTGTTTATTTAAATTTTGCTCATATTTAAAAATTTAAAAAGTTGAGGTAAAATGAAAATTTTAAAAAGGGAAAACAAAATTGAAAATTTATAGGAACAAATTTGAGATTCACATTTAAGATAGTATTTGAAATTCTCCAAATTTAACTTTGACCAAATAGTTCATAAAAAAATTATGCAAGTTTATCATATAAAAATAAAATTTACATAAAATAATTTAAATTACGCTCTAAAATTATATTATCTCAATTTTTTTTCCTTCCAAACACACTCTAAAAGTATTTTTCATATACGCATGCTCTTTGGAAATATTGAATTTGTTTTGTATGATTATATAATAAAATATATTTTTAACTTCTTTCAAATAGTAAATTGTGTCAATACTAAATTTTTTTTATCTCAAACACATATTTTCTAAGCAAATTTAATATTTTATAGAACCTGTTTCGATATACCAAAGTAGTCCCACATTATATAGAAATTAATGTTAAAGATAATTTATAAATAATATATGTACTCTTCAACTCAATGAACTACTTTTCACTATATATAAAATCGTGAGGCCTTATGTACATTATTGTCAAATAATATACTTAATATTACAAAATATTTAATTTTTTTTTAATAAAATTATATGTTTACTCACCCAAAGCACGGGACTTAATCTAGTTTTAAGTTATTTAGAAAACTAAAGTCTATAGTAAAGATATATATTAGATCCAATAAAACCCAAAGAACAACTAACTAGTTTAACAATCTAATTGGACTAATTAGTAACTAATGTTGTATCTAATAATGTGAACCATAATATATCTATTACTTAAATAATAGTCATTTCCCTCTTAACTAGAAGTCTTAATTTGAATCCAGCCTTAAAAAGTCTTTGCAGTTGCATTTGCATTTGCAGACGATATATACTTAATTCAAAATTTTCACTCACTAATTCTATATATGATTAAATATGTTAGTAATAGTTAAATTTAGAGTAAGATTTTGTGTGTTGAAATGTTGATTCTATTTAGTTGAGTAATATGTAAAAGAGACATATTTAAAGCATAATTATAATTAATTTTATGTTAAAAATAATATTTTTTATAGATTTAATTTACGTTAATTTTTTAATTAAACAATTATATTATCTAAAAACTACAATTAAATTACTAATTTATCAAAGATTTAAAATATTTGACTTTGGAATTATGTGATTCAAGCTAGCAAATAGAACTGAATTGTTCTTGAGATTAAATCAAGATAAAACAAAATGTTCATATCAAATTCAAAAAACTCTTAACTAGTCGAGTTGAGTTTAGTAAAGTTCGAATAGATTCGAGTCATCTCCAACTGTGACACCTATTGAGGGTTAAAGACGTTAGTGTAAATTAAAAAAAAAAATATCATTTTTTTTAAGACGATAACGCAAAAAAAAAAAAATAAAAAAAAAAATATTTGTTTATCGTCAATGAATGAGCATATTACTCAAACATATTTAAGGCATAAGGTATGTCAAAATATGAAGAAAAAAAAAATTATTTACAAAAGAGTACCGATCATATAATGCGATAAAAACTCTCAAAATCCACCAACTAACTGCTAAAGCTGAAATTACAAAATGAAATAAAAAATCATCCGAAAATACCGAACCATACCCAACACTATAAAGTGACCATTAATAGCAAAATCCAAACATTCTAATGGGTTAACTCCCAATTGATGAATTTCGAAATTAAATTTTGGGTATATGATGTTATCCACCGCCAAGATAAAAAATTTATGTGGTCAAATAGCAACTCTAAATCAAACTCTATTTGTTTAAAAACTTTATCGATTCTTGCTCACCAAATATACCACATACAAATCTAAATCACAACAAAATAGCATGTTAAGATGCTTGATTAAATAACATTGATTATATACCAAGCCACCTCAAAACTAGAGATCACACATTGGTAAAATTTGGACACTAAAAGATAAATTAGAAGAGTTTTTCACACAATGCAAACTCCCTTGCACAATAGAGAACAAAGACTCAAGTGATAAGACTCCACAATGAAATAAATTATCTTTCATAGGTAGTTTGTTTGAAAAAAAACCTCTAAATAGAGATTGATATACTTTGGATCACTTTATTCATGTAAAATTCATGAATAGATATGTAGTGATAGCATGTTTGTTTCTCACTCATCACCTTGTACACATCTTTAACCAAATAGCCATTGTTGACATTATGCCTCCAAGCTTACAATTCAACACCCTTCCCCCACTTCTTCTCTACCATAATCAATGTCATATGCAAACTAAAAAGTCCTAAGCAAGTGAATGGAGTAGCAATTTCAACAACTAGTTAGTTAAACATCCCATCTAGGAACATAGCATCGACCCACTATTTAAAGGTGGTGGCCAATTAAATAAATAAATAAAATTAGAACCACCATTCTATTTCTTATTCTATATGTTTTCATAAATAATTTGCCAAATACGAAGTAATTTTTTTTACCACATACTATACCATCATTTGATTCATTTAGGTTCTGAGGCAAAACATCTTAGTGAGTGAGTATTATTAACTATTTGCAACAAATAATGATTGTTATTGTATGTAATATGTGATTGCATCATCATCAAAATGTAATGTCATTTATCAAATTGGTCATACCAAATATAATTTGTAATGGATTTACGGTATACTTTTTTTGCATAAAAAGTTTATTTCTATATATATATATATATATATTATATAATATCGAGAATCTATTATAACTTTATTAGTCTGTATTGAAACTACATTTTGTAAAAGGTAGGTGAATTCTCCTTCAAAAGACCTTGTAAAAAAAAATCCTAAAAAACAAAAAAAAAATCTAACATAAAAATCATCATGATAGTTCCTAATTAATCAAAATCAAACCATGACTAATTGCCTTTGAGCTTCAATCCTCAAATCTTCCTTCATTCTTTTAATAAAGTCATCAAATTTTTTATTCAACTCCTCATTACTTATCATCCAATTTACTTCTTCTACAACTTCTTGCTCTTCAACTCTTTCTCCAATCATAAACTCACCCATTTTTGAATCTTTGTCTTTCTCTTCATCAAATATCTTACTTACTTTCTCTAGCTCCTCCTCTTGTTCCAAAATTAATATGCTACTTCCTTTTCCTTCTTCCAAATTTATATCTTTAACTTTTTCTTCTACTTCTTCACTAGAGTACTTGATTTCTTTTGTGTACTCACCTTCAATGTTCTCTTGATAAGGGTAATTGATTTTCTCCTTCACCACCAACATTGGTTCTTTAGCTTCAACATAGTTAAAAGATTCATCAAGACTACTAGACCCATATAAAGATCTTGTTATTCCAACAAAAACAAGTAGACCATTGCATAGGAGGAACATGCTATTTTTGTCTATGGTATGGGTGAATAGTTGGTGAGAGAATGTAGATAAGTAGAAGTTGAAGTGATGGAGGAAAGAAATTAAGGAAGAAGGAGAATAAATGAAAGGAAACAAAGATAGTGAAATTAAAAATGGGAAAAGCTTAATTAAATTAGGGAATGATATCTTATGGAAATTGAATTGATCCATAAATGATATCTTATAGAATGAAAAGTGGATCTAAAGAAAGTTTCTAAATGAAGGTTGTTAAGTTTTATGAGATGTAGATGTTGGTGTGTTTTTAAAGCCATGAAGGTCTCATTATATATATAATGTAGGGGACATTAGAATTTAGATATTTTATATGAAGTTTTTTTCATTTCCAAAAATGCCCATGGTTGGCAAATTATTATGAAGTAGATGGCATATATTTTATTTTATTCCAATTTACAAAGATTACCTTCTATTGAGGGCTTTTGTTATAAATGATGATAGTTACTTGAAAGGGATATAGCCAAATGGCCAATATTTGTCCTAGAAATTGGAAAATGGTTATTCATTGTTCACTTGTTTTTGAGTTTGATATAAAGTGGTTTAATTTATATAAGATTTTGAGGAAAAATCTCATGGATTTTGTGGCTTAGATTAGGAAAGAGAGGGAGAAAAAAATGAAATTTACAAAACTACATTAATATCTGAATATATAGTTCGATTTTTGCCAATAATTAATAAATTATTTTTTTAATAAATTAATCACTAACATTTCTTTATAATAAAAAAAAGAAAGCACTTGCATTAATGCCAAAAAAAAAAAAAAGAATTAGTAGCTTAATGCAAATATGTTTGATTATGAGTGGACACAAAGTACAAACTATATCCTATAGGGGAAAACTCTATAATGGTACCATATTGGATTTTTGCTTAGGATTTAATCCAAGAGACATTACAATTTGTAATTGTAATATATATTGTGTGGTTGGTTTGTTATCACTTGAGCCTTGAGTTGTAAGCTAATTTAATAATATCAACATGAATGATGAATGGTACTCTTTCTTTGTGTTAGTCTTTTTTATCATGATTATATAGAAATTAAGTAGAAAATCAGCAAGTTATTTGTTAATCGCTTTTTTTGTCATAGAAGCAGAGCTTCTAAGTAATGCACATATGTTTGGATCGTAGCAACCGACATGCCTCCTCATGGTATATTTCCATCGTACCTAGCAAAGAAGTTTATAATAGAATTAGTTTGGGACAAAGGGGAATTTTTTTTATTATTTTGGTCTCTAAATAACACAATAGATTTTTTTATATATAAAAATTACACAATAGATTTGATCTTTAAAAGATAAGTAACATTAATTTAATCCATGTGATTTGCATGAAGGTGTTCCTACCTCCTCTAATAAATTTTTTTAATAGAAAATTGGCATCTTTTAATTACTAATTTGTAAAAAATATATCATCGATCTGTATCAATTTTGATAAATGATGTTTTGATCAATGTTTTTAAAATCAGATTTAAAGATTAGATTTTGAAGGATCATGATTCAACGGTTCAACAATATGCTTGGATCATGGCCAAACTAGTGATAATTAGATTTGGGTTTAAATGATATTTAATAACAACGCAAATCATCAATTTGATTCAAACTATCATTTTTTTTCTTCTTTTATTTAGTTTATAATTAACATAGAATTATAATAATACATAAATAAATAAATAATGAATGATTATTGTAAACCTATTAAGTTAGTCCATGAAAAATTAAATGGATGGACTTAATTAACTAATTAATAATTAAACTTAGTTAAAGCCGAATCAATTAATAGAATTTTAATTTGAATTATGACCCAAGTAATATTTACTATGACTTTATTTACCTTTTAGTCGAGTTTACTATTGAAAGGTCAAAATTAATCTATAAGCCATCAATTTTCTATTTTTTAGGTTTAAATATATTTTTGGTCTCCATAAATATAACAACTTTTAGTTGTAGTCATGTAAAAAATTTTGTTTGGATTTCATCCCTATAATATCAGAAAAATTTATTTTTGGTACTTAACGTCAAGTGAACGTTATAAAAACATTAATTGACAAAGGAAAACGTGGACCAAATATTTAAATATATTTTTGGTCCTTGTAAATATAACAGTTTTTAGTTTTAATCCATGAAAAATATTTATTTGAATTTCATCTCTGCAATATTCAAAAACTTTATTTTTGGTCTTTAACGTCAAATAGACGTTACAAAAACGTTAACCGACAAATAGAAGAAAACGTGGATCAATCGTAGCACTCCAATGGATATATTAATTTAAATATTAGAATAATTTGTGTACTTATTTTTATTTGTTATTTAAATTGTCACAACCCGTAAACTAAACGTCGTGACTGGCACACAAGCTATACTCATAGCATGACAAACCTATCAACTAACTTAACAATTAAGCAAATAAGTAATTCTAAATAACCATTTCGAAAAATATATAATTTTTCTTGAAATTTCGACATAGTATCCTTTGTAACTTCAACGTTTCCAAATTTATAAATTCCGTATTTACACTTTTAACTCAATCATGTCTCAAAGAGGATAATCGAAATATTTAATACATTTCCCAAAAAGATTTTCTAGACTTAAAATAGCTGCAAAATACATCACGACTCAAGAGACTTTACAAAAAGGGTACTTGATCAAAGAGACCTACCAAAAAAAAATATATCTAGACTTGAATCTACTAACAGCTTGCTACTCAACTGCCTATGAATCTGAAAAAAATAAAGAACATAAAGGAGTAAGTCGCAAAGACTTAGTGAAGAGATAACAACCACCACCAACTAGAAGGGAAACACACAAAAAAGCACGAATAATTATTTTACAATCTTGTGGCGATTATATTAAACAATATTGCCAAAAATATAGATAACTCTCAAGTAAAGTATACACACGATAAAATCATTAAATTTGTAATTTAGCTGAGGTAAAAATATTTAAAATCCAATTTATAGAAAAGTGAAATCACAATGAGCAACAACACAAAAATCATTGGAAATCAAATAAGTAAAAATATAAGTTCTTGAGAACCACGAGGCGGCTTCATCTCATTGATAGCCCTTTCCTCTTAAGGGTGACATTTCCCTTAGGGGTGACTCTATCTAACGGATAGCCCTCTCTTTTCAATCTGCAACACATCTTCACGCATCAATTAGGGAGCTTACATCTCGTTGATAACTCTCTCCTCCTACGGATGGTATCTCTCACAGGGGCGACTCCATCTAATAAGTAATTATTCTTAATCAAAACGATGTAACTAGGTGCACCTACCGCCGTTAATAATTTCATAATTATAACAAAGATTTCCACAACACATATTTAAAAGCTTTATAACAAATAAATAAATCGAACTACAAACATATTACATAACAAAGACCATGAAAATAAATAAATGACGAAATCGAGATAAATTAAAAGGTTGTGTTTCTCTAATTTTTAAATAAATACTTTAACATAGAAAACGAGTAAAATAATAATTATAGTAAAATAAAAATATGTAACAATGATTGTCGTCTACTCACCACTATGGAGAATCGACTAAGTTTGTTCTTCAAGGACTAAAACTAAAAACTGTTATATTTACAGAGACCGAAAGATATTTAAATTCTTTTTTATAAGTAACTCAACAACTAACTCAATGGACTATGAAAGTTACTTATTAAAATATAAATTTTAAGATTTTTGACACATTAAAAATATATTTAATTGATTAGACAAAGAAAGGAGGTTTAAATTGTGTTTTATTTTAAAATTGTATTAACAAGGCTAAAGTAAAGTGATGAGAACAAAGTAAACACATAGAAAAACAAATCAATTTATCCTAATTCACCACCAACTCAGTAGTTACGTCCAATCTCTTCAATCTAAAAGATTTAATCTACTAATTCACCAATTGAATTACACTTTCATTAAACACCTACTAGTCAGAATAACTGTGTCAAGTCTTCTCAACTTTCTAACTTAGTACAATCAAGTTGTTGAGGGATGCAACCACTACTGGAGTAGTTTACAAAAGAAAGGTTTAAGGGTTTTCTGAATAACTCTCATAAAAGGGTTTTTACAATTTTGTGTTCTCATCAAAATATTTCTCAACACTATTATAGGTAAAGAGCAAGAGTGCAAATACGGTTGTATAGTGCTTATGGTGGTACTTTGTTGCTTGTACTTTTCAATTATAGTTGCATGCTCTTTTATAGAGATGTTTAGGGTTTTTGGTTGTTTTCTTGATTGCAAGAAATCAACATGTGTCATAAAATTTTATATTAAATTTTCTGAAGTTGATTCGCCATTGAACCTTGTTAAAAATATCCTCGATAGTGATTATGTGAATCTTGATATAGAGACAAAAGGATCAATGGATATTGTGATAAGATTATGTCGCATAGACATTCTAAGTGTTTAGTAGAAGATATGTAAATTTTTTGTCTTTTTCAGAGCGTTGACTATTATCATAATGTTGACTTATCAGAGCATTGACTATTATAAAAGAGTTAGATGATCACATTGTAAGACCCATAATTTTAAAGTACACTTTATGTATTTTATATGTTTTGGATTTTGGCTCGGAGGCTTTTTAGCCAAAGTTAATAATATTATGGAGTTTATAGGATCAAAAAGTTATTTTGACACCGTTTAGAATTACTCGACGATAAATAAATTTAAATTAAGTGCGGTAAATCCTTTACAGAGAGTTTAATGCGTTACGGGTGAAATGGTAATTTAACAAATATCTAGATATTTTGAGATATTTGTTAAGTTATATTTAATATATATATATATATATATA
>NC_021164.2:53461070-53489384 GCF_000331145.2 Cicer arietinum | reverse complement strand
GTTAATAATATTTTTGAGTTTTATAATCGAAAAGATATTTCGATGCCAATTAGAATTTCTCGTCGATAAATAAATTGAATTTAACTGCGGAAAATCCTTTACGGAGAATTTAAGGCGTTTCGGGTGAAACGGTAATTTAATAAATATCTAGATTTTGAGATATTTGTTAAGTTATATTTATTATATTTATATATGTTTGTTTGGAGGGAAAAAGAAAGGAAAACTAGAAGGAAGGAAAAGGAAAAGAAAATAGTATATAAAGGAAGGAAGGAAAAAGGAAGAAAGGAAAAACAAAGGAAAGAAAAAGAAAGGAAGGAAATTTCCAAATTTCCATCTCCTTCCTCTGAACCTCACGCGAGCAAAACCCAAAATTCCATCCTTCTCCATTTTTCGTTTTCGTTGCTTCCTTTTCTTCAAAGCTAGTGACCCAAGGTTGGGTGAGAGTTAGATCAAGGTTTTCGCAACTCCACTCTTCCTCTTTGATTCGAAAACGAAGAAAAACGGTTTTTGAGATCCAAACACAAACCCCTCCGTTTCTTCTAGATCCGAACCTCATTTCTCGAAGAGACAGAAGGGAAAGTTGCTCACCACCACGCTACGGTGCTAGTGAACTAATTTGGAAGCGGCGTTGCGAGCGGAGATTTTACCGGAATTACTCGCGGTACCGGAAACGCGCGTTAAAGCTAACGTTGAGGTAAGGGCTCCTTCCAAACTTCTAGTTTGCATTAGGGACTTATCTGTGGTTGTGTGGGAAGGAATTTGTTAGGGTTTAATGTATCGATTTGGGGAAAAACGAAACTAATGCGTTATGGGTAAAACCTTAGAGTTAGGTTTTGTTTATATTGATGAATGGTTCGTGGTAAATGAATTTGAAGTCATTGTGTAAGATTTTGGGTAAATGAAACTTGTGTGTTTTGAGTAGTGGATTGTGTCGATTTGTGTTCGTTGTTTTTGACATGCTCTTAATTGATATTGATGAAATTTGATATGTGTATGGTTGGATTTGTGAATAAATGAATTGATATGTTTTGATGTGAGAATTTGTTGAGTTTGTGTTGTGTGAAATTTGAAAACCATTAAGTTAAATGAGTATTAAGAATGGGGAATCTCTTAATGTCTCGGTTACTTATTATTTTGTTTGGAAAATTGTTTAAGTTAACTGGGCGTTAAGAATGGGGAATCTCTTAATGTCTCGGTTACTTATTATTTTGTTTGGAAAATTGTTTAAGTTAACTGGGCGTTAAGAACGGGGAATTTCTTAATGTCTCGGTTACTTAATATTTTGTTTTGAAAACCGTTTAAGTTAACTGGACGTTAAGGAGGGGGAATCTCTTAATGTCTCGGTTACTTAATATTTGTTTTTGAAAATCGTTTAAGTTAACTGGGCGTTAAGAATGGGGAATCTCTTAATGTCTCGGTTACTTAATATTTGTTTTTTTGAAAATCGTTTAAGTTAACTGGGCGTTGAGAATGGGGAATCTCTTAATGTCTCGGTTACTTAATATTTGTTTTTTTGAAAATCGTTTAAGTTAACTGGGCGTTAAGAATGGGGAATCTCTTAATGTCTCGGTTACTTAATATTTTGTTTTGAAAATTGTTAAGTTAACTGGGCGTTAAGAATGGGGAATCTCTTAATGTCTCGGTTACTTAATATTTGTTTTTTTGAAAATCGTTTAAGTTAACTGGGCGTTAAGAATGGGGAATCTCTTAATGTCTCGGCTACTTAATATTTGTTTTTTGAAAATCGTTTCAGTAAATGAGTATTAAGAATGGGGAATCTCTTAATGTCTCGGCTACTTAATATTTGTTTTTTGAAAATCGTTTCAGTAAATGAGTATTAAGAATGGGGAATCTCTTAATGTCTCGGCTACTTAATATTTGTTTTTTGAAAATCGTTTCAGTAAATGAGTATTAAGAATGGGGAATCTCTTAATGACTTATTTACTGAATGTTTTGTTTTTGAGAATCGTTAAGTTAAATGAGAATTAAGAATGGGGAATCTCTTAATGACTTATTTACTGAATGTTTTGTTTTTGAGAATCGTTAAGTTAAATGAGAATTAAGAATGGGGAATCTCTTAATGTCTCGTTTACTTATGTGTGTTTTGGTAAATCGTGCAGACCCGTGATAGGTGGCACCTTGGTAAACGGTACGGGTCCGTGATAGACAGTACGTTTACGATTTACGTTTGGTAAGTTGTGCAGACCCGGGATAGGTGGCACCTCGGTAAACAGTACTGACCCGTGATAGGTGGTACGTTTACGACTTACGTTCCTGAGGGAATTGTGTTTGTCCGTGAGAGACTGCACAGGTGTTTGTCCGTGAGAGACTACACCCTGTTAAATTGTGAATTGTTGGTTCATTTGGTATGTGTAGTAATTGTGTTATAAGTGTTATGTTTTGGAATTTGGTGATAACATGTTGGATTGCAATACCATTTTGAAACCCATGATGTTGTATTGATTGTGTTATAAATGTTAAGTGTTATGTTTTGGAATTTGGTGATAACATGTTGGATTGCAATACCATTTTGAAACCCATGATGTTGTATTAATTGTGTTATAAATGTTAAGTGTTATGTTTTGGAATTTGGTGATAACATGTTTGCTTGCAATACTATTTCGAAACTAATGATGTTGTAGCGATTGCGTTATCAGTGCTAAGTGTTAGGATTTGAGATTATGTATGAATGTGATTGAGTTAGTTATGAATTTTTGAAAGAATACACAGGGAAATCGATTTCCCAATCGATTGGATGGGTAAACAGGGGCTTGGCCAAATTGACAAAATCGATTAGCCAATCGATTTCGTAATCAGTTTTCAAAAATCCTTTAAGAAATCGATTGCCCAATCGATTGGGCCATAAGTCAGGGACTCAGCCATATTCGACCAAATCGATTTGGAAATCGATTGGCTTAAAACCAGGGGGCTCTGTGCTCACTCAATCGATTTCCCAATCGATTGATTTCAGCCCAGGATTCTGTTTTCATTAAAATCCTTCACCCCAATCGATTTCCCAATCGATTGGCTCAGTGAAAATCCTCAGTTTGAGTTAGATGTTTGATTACTCATTAACTTATCCATGTCTTGATTTGTTATGTTTTCATTAGGGGATTGAGAACTTCATTTTGCTTTCATTTTTAATTGGCAAAGTATTGTATGAACTTTTCGCATATTGAAAATCCTGATAAGGTGCATGCTTAGTTGAAAAGTTATTTTTAGCATTTAAAACTTAAATGTTATGTGTTAACTGTTATTTTCGGTTGGTGACCTTTACAATTATTGTGGAAATCTGGGCTTTGCCCTCAGATGAGAGTCAGGACGATCCTACCGGTTCGTACCCTACGGACGGAAATGGAGATGGGAACGCTTGACTGCAGCTACGTTAGGAGGATCTCACGGGGCGCGTGGAGATCACTCAGGGTGTTTAGTTGTTTTGTAAAATGATCAGACTAGGTTGTCACAGAGGGAACGGATGTCTTTCTTTTGGGGTTGCATTTATTTTTAAACTGGAAGACTGTACTACTTTTGTTATGTATATATTTTGAATTCATGGATTAATAATTTTTCCGCTGCTCGTAAATTCTGTTGACTTATTTGTCGTTGTATTACGACTTAAATATTTATCCGAACGTGTGTTACCTTATTTATTTTCCTAATTTATTTTAATTCCTTTTGAAAAAAAAAATACACTCACGCTTTGAAAAACGGGTTGTTACACACATGATCGACACAATTTATCAAACACAAATCATTTACTTGTCACAATTATTAGAGATAGAATAATTAGATGCTTAACAAATCAGAGTATTGCTTGCAATAACAAAACCATCATAGACGTGTTTCAGAATGTATTTACTGAACTTAGAATACGAAAATTAAAAGCAAAGTATTGATATTCTTTTAACTTAGATAAAAGAAAACGTGAATTTATAAAAAATAAATAACATGTTGTTCTAAAACTACACACTAAAACACAACATTAATATTTTAAATTATTGCCACAAAATATTATTATCTAAATATACAAGAGTCAAAGTTTTTCCAATCAACTTGTTTCAAACACAAAATAGTAAGTCCAACGAGGCTCGGTCCGAGTGATTTGGACTCGGTAGCGGTTTCTTCTTAGAGTATCTACAACGGTGAACTCAATATGGATTCTTTAGATGGGTCCAATGTGCCACGTCATCTTGAAACAATTCACTCATTTTCTACTCCAACGGTGAACTCAACATGATTCAAGTTCTACTATGCCACATCATCTTAAATCAACTCATTCATTTTTTATAGTTTAACTTTTAAAAAATCATATTATATTTCATTACTTTAATTTATACATTAATATTTAATTTTATTATAACTTAAAATATTAATTTAAATGGAAAAATAAATAAAAAAGTACGTTAATAAAAACTTTAATAAACTTCTGTAACAAAAATTGTGAAGAAAAAGTATGAGTAACAAATTGTTTCTATTAATGAGTTAACAATCGTAATTAAAGGAGAAAAAAAAGGCTAACGGTGGTATATTAACTAAAAAAAGCTAATGGTTACAAAATTATTATTATTTAATAAATTAAATGCTAAATTACATTTGTGGTCCCTTAACTTAATTTCAGGTAACGTTTTAGTCCTTTATCTTTACTTTTTCCCGACTTGGTCCTTTATTTTAATTTTAAGTGACAATTTGATATTTTATGTTTTAAAATTTCAACAATGATATCCTTTTTTATACAAAAATTCAAAAAAAATTTCAATCAAAACTCATAAAATTAATTATATTCTTCAATATAATACAAATTTCATCAAATTCGTAACGCAAATCTTCAAATAAACTCATATTTTCATACTTTATTTGCTATTTTTAGGAATAAAGGACTAAATTGAAAAAAAAAAAGATAAAGGACTAAAACGTTACCTGAAATTAAGTTAAGGGACTATAGATGTAATTTAGCCTAAATTAAAAAGAAGTTAACGGCTATAAATTAATAAAAAATGATAAATTTATTATTATTAATAAATTAATAAAAGGTAGCGGTTATAATTATATTATTATTAAATTGTGAAAATAGATAGAAAAAACAAAACAAAAAAAGGTAACTGCTATGAAGCACCGTTCCTTACTGACAGTAGTGATAACACATTGGCACAAACGGTGAACCCATAAAAAACTGGAAGTGGGACGAACTCATTTTTACTCCCGTTGTAGATGCTCTTAGTTAGTCTGAGTGAGAACGCGTCTAGTAACTCCAACTTCAACATGTTGTGGACGGAGATTTTTCCTCTTCAACTTCGCCGATACTTCTCGCTTCACTTTTATCCAATTGCTTTATTTCTTCTATTCAACATCATTTTCATTAACCCATGCAACGCAACACAAATTACTCTTTCATTGCACTCAAGAATTACCTTCCCTCTCTCTTCTAACAACCTGCTGGATTCCCTCTCTGGTATGCTCCTTTTCCCCCTTCTTTTAATTTAATCACTCAATTACGCAATTTCATTTTCATTCCTACTTCCTAAATTATTATTCACCATCATTTTTCTTTTATATATTTCAAATTTCTCTCCAAACTTCAATACTGCATACTGCATACTGCATACTTATCAACCTTTGTTATGTGGAGGTTGTTTACAGAAATGCCACTTGTCTTGGATAAACAAAGAATATTCAACTTCAAGCATGTCCTCCATAAATTAGATCAAAATATAAAACCTAATAAATTAAAAGATATTTTCATTTTAAATGTTAAGAATGAAATTCTTCAATTTCATTTTTGTCTTCAAAGTGAAATATACGTGCTCAACCTAAATTGTTCGCCAAATTAAAGTCGGTTTAATTTTATTGAATTTTCTTCAGCACTTGCAATAGTACAGTACAGCAATCCCATGGTCCAGATTCATTAAATTTACATTGTTAGGCTATTTGTGTCTAATTTTATATAAAGACTCCATGTTTAACCTTTTCGCTTGAATTGAACTTGAGGTTTTTATCTGGGTTGCTCTTCACTTCATCTAGGTTAAGATTCTTTATTAGTTCATGTCATTAGGCTTTTTATGTCGAATCATTGACTAAGTTTTTTCATACTCAAATTCACTGGTTAGCTTTTCCACATCAAAAGCAAGACATTAATATAAGACAAACAAAAGTTCAAGGATCACAAACAGCTTGAAATCACTAGTGTGATTTAGCAAATATTGTTTGTTTAATCAGTCCATAGATGAGCAATATGTGAACTTTGAACTGCTTGATCTATGTCAATCAGATTTATGAAGCCCAACCAGTAAAAAATATCATTGGCAACAAGTATAAACAACGCATTTAAACATTTTTTATTTTTGACTGTAGCATTGTGATTAGTGTAGGTAATTGGAATTCATACCAGATAGGGAAAAAATGAGCAGTAGTTTTGCTTCCTCCTCTATATCTTCTTCGGTGGTGTCTTTGAAAAAATATGATGTTTTTCTTAGCTTTCGAGGTGAGGATACTCGCAGAAACTTCACGAGCCATCTTTATGATGCTCTGAGTCGAAAGAAAGTTGAAACCTTTATAGACAACAATGAGCTTAAAAAAGGAGATGAGATCTCGCCAGCACTAGCCAAAGCCATTGAGGAGTCACACGCATCTATAGTCATCTTCTCAGAAAACTATGCTTCCTCAAAATGGTGCTTGAATGAGCTCAAAAAGATTCTAGAATGCAAGAAAGATAAGGAACAGATTGTGATCCCGGTTTTTTACAACATAGATCCTTCACATGTGAGGAAGCAGACCGGGAGTTACCAGAAAGCCTTTGCAGAACATAAGCGAGATTTGATGTACAATAATGACAAGTTGCAGAAATGGAAAGCTGCTCTCACTGAGGCAGCTAATTTAGTTGGTTGGGACTCTCAAAAGTATAGGTAAATAACAAACTATTCATCTTTCTTCATGTCATGACTTAACTGTTTCCAAAATTCTTTGTAAACTCAATAAACTACTTCATATCATGTGCATTTTTTGTTTTCTAATTTTTAGTTCTGTATATGGATACTTTAAGAAGATGAAATGACTCTATTAAATAATATAGAATGATCTACTCCCTTATCCCCAGTTAAGTTTGTTCAACACATTGAAACATAAATACGTCATTTTATTATCTTTTTAAAAACCTTCACACCTTTAGTTCCTAAAGTTTTCTCCACACCCCCTTCTCATTAACATCCACTAATGCTCAATATTAAATTTAATTACTAATCAAGTTCTCCATAGTCTTCTTCACATTGATCCCCTTCTCCTTCACATCTATTAGTCTTTGAATGTTAATAGTGTGTGGTTTAATTAAGTTGGCCAAAATTGACTCTAAAATCTTCACGTTGATCCTCTTCTCCTTCACATCTATTAGGCTTCACATGACACAAGTTATGTGATAACAAATTATTTGGAGAAGTGAACAATAACAGTTGATTTGCTTGGCCATAGCCCATAGCCCATAGTTGATATGTCCTTCTGAAAACTATTTAAGTAATCATATGCTTGTACCCTGCATAGACTTATTACACAATTTTTAAAATTTGTACTATCCATCTAATGGGTTATATTTGTACTTGTTGTAGAAAAAATAATAAGAGCTCACAAGTATATTTTATTTTAAACAAAGGGTGTTTTTTTTATAGGAGAAGCACACAAATTCAACTCCTCAAATCAAGGAGTGATATACTAATATAAAACAAAATGAAATAAAGACAAAACAACTGATATCAATAGTGATAAATACTAAACCCCTCAAGTTGGTGTTTATATATCGTTAATGCCCAACTTGCTTATCAGGTGCTCAAAGATTGGTCTTGCTAAACTCTTGGTTAAAATGTTAGCTCAACAATTTGAAGACATTAGTGGCAAATAGAGAGTTCTGGAATCTATTTTATCTTTTTGTTGAAGTTGTGGATCTTAGAGAAAAGGAGGAGAGAAAATAATAAGGGTTTGAATATTATTGATAATAGCTTAATGCTGACTTGATTACAAAAGATTCAATACTAATATCTATTTATAGAGAAACATAGACTTAATCTTAAATCAGGAATAAATCATAATAATAGTGATATTCTAAGATATCTCTATGATTATAAATTGATCACAGGAAATAACTCAGGATACTCTAATATAATATAAAAGATATTATAAGATATTTTCTAATATTCTAACACTTTTATAAAGTGACAATCTATTTCAATTTGCGTTTTTATCATGTTGGACAAAATTGTAGGCTATGCTTAATGTGGCCTTGCAATTACAATATATCTTCACTGGGAGCTCCACTATCATCTTTAGAACTCTAGGAATCCATAGACCTTCACAAATTCCTTGGGCTATTGCTCTAAACTCAACTTCGGCATTGCTTCTAGCAATTACCTCTTATTTCTTGCTTCTCAAAGTAAACAAGTTTCCCCACACAAAGGTGAAATAACTTGAAGTAAACTTCCTATCCATAACATGTCCCGCCAAGTCTACATCAGTCAAAATAGCCACATTCTTATCATTGATATTTTTAAATAATAGGCCCTTTTCTATTGTAGCCTTCAAGTATCTCAAAATTCTATAGAGCCTCAAGATGCTCTTCATAGGGGGAGTGCTCTTGTCACATCAAGGAGGTGTCTATTTTTCCTTTCTACAATTCTATTTTGTTCTAGTGAGTTAATACATGTGTTTTGATGAACGATCTTATTTTCCATAAAAAACTTTTCCAAAATTATATTAAAAATATTTGCTGACTTGATTACAAAAGATTCAATACTAATATCTATTTATAGAGAAACATAGACTTAATCTTAAATCAGGAATAAATCATAATAATAGTGATATTCTAAGATATCTCTATGATTATAAATTGATCACAGGAAATAACTCAGGATACTCTAATATAATATAAAAGATATTATAAGATATTTTCTAATATTCTAACACTTTTATAAAGTGACAATCTATTTCAATTTGCGTTTTTATCATGTTGGACAAAATTGTAGGCTATGCTTAATGTGGCCTTGCAATTACAATATATCTTCACTGGGAGCTCCACTATCATCTTTAGAACTCTAGGAATCCATAGACCTTCACAAATTCCTTGGGCTATTGCTCTAAACTCAACTTCGGCATTGCTTCTAGCAATTACCTCTTATTTCTTGCTTCTCAAAGTAAACAAGTTTCCCCACACAAAGGTGAAATAACTTGAAGTAAACTTCCTATCCATAACATGTCCCGCCAAGTCTACATCAGTCAAAATAGCCACATTCTTATCATTGATATTTTTAAATAATAGGCCCTTTTCTATTGTAGCCTTCAAGTATCTCAAAATTCTATAGAGCCTCAAGATGCTCTTCATAGGGGGAGTGCTCTTGTCACATCAAGGAGGTGTCTATTTTTCCTTTCTACAATTCTATTTTGTTCTAGTGAGTTAATACATGTGTTTTGATGAACGATCTTATTTTCCATAAAAAACTTTTCCAAAATTATATTAAAAATATTCAGCCCCATTATCAGTTGTATTTTGGAATTAAATTGTGTCTACACCAATTTAAAGAAATTCTTGACAATATGTCTCACCTCAGATTTTTCTTTTAATAAACATTCCCAACAAAGTCTAGTATGATCATCAATAAAGGTGATGAACCATCTTTTGGTGGAAAGGCCATTGAGGAAGAATTGGTTTCACTAGATTGAATAACCTAGGGCTTCTGATACCATGTAGAAAATATCATAGGAACTCAGAAGTATTTTATTCTAATGAAAGAGTGCCTTTTGTATAGGAGAAAGTACACAAAGTCAACTACTCAAATCAATGAGTGATATACTACCTCCAGTCCTATGTATGAGAAAGTTTGGTCAATAAAAATTGATGTACTTGGTCTAAAATTTGAACCAAATATATCAATTTTTGTTGACTCAACTTTCTCTTATATATAGAAGCGGAGGTAGTACTAAAATAAAACAAAACGAAATAAAGACAAAATCAACTGATATCATTTGAGCAAAATATATCAACTATTGTTGACTCAACTTTCTCTTATATATAGAACCAAAGGTAGTACTAAAATAAAACAAAACGAAATAAAGACAAATCCAACTGATATCAATAATAATAAATACTGAAATATTTCATATGGGTAGCATAAAATCTCTTTTTCATAATTTGCTTTAGGATTTCAATGCCTAGAAAAAAAAAATCTGAAGAAATCTAATTATCTTCTGTGCCTTAGGTTTTTCATTTCCTGAAATCTAATTTTTGTTTCTTTCTTGCTCTACTATGCCACTGCCACATGTTGACCATAAATTTATATAATAATCATATAGATCTATTTTTCTTCTATTGTAGTTGTTAGACTTGTAAAACTTTTTTCCCCTCTTTCATATGCTAGGATTGAATCGGACTTCATTAAGGACATTGTCAAAGATGTTTTGCGGCAATTGAATCTTAGATACCCATATGAAATTAAGGGGGTTGTTGGAATTGAGAAAAATTATGAACAAATTGAATCAATGCTGAAAATTGGGTCAAATGATGTTAGAGTCCTTGGAATATGGGGCATGGGTGGCATAGGAAAGACCACTCTTGCTAAGGCTTTATATTCCAAACTATGTTCCCAATTTGAAGGCCGTTGCTTCGTCAATGTAATGGATGAATCAAAAAAGTATGGACTCAATGTTGTGCACAATAATTTTTATTCTACATTGTTAGAGGAAGAAAATCTTCATCATGATGCACCCTACATAGAGGCACCTTTCTCCATGAGAAGGATTGCACGTAAAAAAGTTTTCATTGTGTTGGATGGCGTCGAAACCTCAGAGCAAATAGAAGATCTTATCCTAAAAATTGATGAGCTGGGAGTGGGTAGTAGGGTCATTATTACAACTAGAAATAAGCACATATTTAGTCAGTTCAGTAAATGTGAAATTTATGAGGTTAAGGAATTGAAAAAACATGATTCTCTTCAGCTTTTCAATTTGACTGTCTTTGGAGATGAACATCCAAAAATTGGATATGAAGATTTATCAGAAAGTGTAGTGTCCTATTGCAAAGGCAATCCTCTGGCTTTAAAAGTTTTAGGTGCAAATCTCCGTTCAAGAGGCAAAGAATCATGGGAAAATGAATTGAAAAAGCTCCAAAAGATTCCCAATGGGAGAATTTATAATGTGTTAAAGTTGAGTTATGATGACTTAGATTGTTCTCAAAAGGCCATATTTCTAGATATCGCATGCTTGTTGAGAGAAGAGCATAAAGATTTTATAATAGATCTATTGGAAGCTTGCGACTTCTTTGCAATAAGTGGGATAGAAGTCCTTCTAGATAAAGCTCTCATACAACTAAAACTAATTTGGCATGTCATTTCAGATATTGATACTATAGAAATGCATGATTTGTTACAAGAAATGGGACGGGAGATTGTTAATCAAGAATCTCAAGACCCTGGAAAACGAAGTCGATTGTGGAAAGCTGAAGAAATATCTGATGTATTGAAAAAAAACAAGGTAAGTAGAGGATGCAATTACTTCTATATGAAAACACATGTATGTGATTATGAAATATAACAAGTATATATGTCAGTCTTCCTTAATTATTAATCTAATTTTTGTTTGTCAGGGAACTGAAGCTGTGGAAGGTATAACATTCCATAGTACAGAAGTTGGGGATCTATACTTGAATGCTGATTCCTTTAGAAGGATGACAAACTTAAGATATCTTAAAATCTATAATATATATGATGGGAGAATATGCAATGTGTACTTCCCTGACGGTCTTGAGTGGCTTTCTGATAAATTGAGGTACCTTCGATGGGATGGATACTGTCTTGAGTCTTTGCCGTCAACTTTTTGTGCTGAAATGCTTACAGAGCTTCACATGAGTCATAGCAAGCTTAAAAAGCTCTGGGATGGAGTTCAGGTACAAATTTGTTTGGATATACTTGTTAATTTGTACAGGTACGAGGGGAAATCTGATGATCATTCACAAAATTGCTCCAGAGCTAATGCCATGCCCCTTTTTGTGCTTGATTAGGTTTAGTTTCTCTTTTAATCAATACTCATGCATGATTATGAATTTAATTGGCTTCTCAGCAATGTCATGTTTATTTCTTGTTACAGAATCTTCTGAATCTAACCATAATTTGGCTTGAATCCTCCAAAGATCTGATTGAGATCCCAGACTTATCAAAGGCTACAAATCTTGAAAGAGTATATCTTAGTGAATGTGAAAGCCTGTGTCAGCTCCATCCATCCATTTTTTCTCTCCCCAGGCTTACACATCTAGGCTTAGGAGGTTGCATAAAGATTGAAAGCCTTAAAACCAATATTCATTCAAAATCTCTCTCTAAACTTTTACTTGATGGTTGTTCATCTCTCATGGAATTTTCGGTGACTTCAGAGGAAATGACATATTTGACCTTACGTGGCACCGCTATACATGAATTGCCTTCATCGATTTGGCGTAATACCAAACTTACTTTTCTTGACCTAACTGAATGTTGCAAGCTTAACACTGTTGGGTTGTCAAATGATCCGCAGCTATGGTCTATTACAGTACTGAACCTTTGTGGGTGCTCACAAATAAATGCATTGAATCTGTTGTTCATCCTTGATGGCATACAGTCTTTAAAACAACTAAAGCTGAATGAGTGCTTCAACTTAGAAGTTCTCCCTGATAACATCCAAAACCATTCAAGGCTAGAATGGCTTGATTTAGATGATTGCAGGATACTTGTGTCTCTATCAGAGCTTCCACCATCCGTGCTATATTTGAAAGCCGCTAATTGCACTTATCTGGACACAGACTCCACTCAACAGTCATTGCTTGAGAACATGTTACAAACCTTCTCTGAATACCATTCTGACGAAGGTGTTGATGCTTTCTCTTTCTTGCCAGGAACACGAGTTCCCTTTAAGTTTGATTTTCAGACATTAGAGGCTTCAATAACTATTCCTCCTATCCCAAAATCTGACTTGTGTGGTTTCATATTTTGCATCATTCTTTCTGAGGGCTTCAATGTTTACCACCATGCCCTTCATTGTTTCATCTTTGAACACGGCAAAGAAGTTGACAGATGTCGTATTAGTCACAGTTATCTTGGGACATTAATTTCAGATCATGTATGGATATGCTGGCATGATTACAACAGACAAGAAAGTGGAAGTTCTGATTGCAACCTATCATTTCAATTCATACTTGAAGCTCATAAGGAACAATCTTGGTGGTCAACTGAGGGGATAAAGGGGTGTGGGGTGTTACCTGTATATGCCTCCTTAGAACGTGAGTTGGAGCTGGATGGTAGTAGTATTAGTGAAGAAATTGTTGAATTAATATCCAATGCTCAAGCAATGAAAAATGATATTGATGAGTTACAGCCTAGAGCAATTGGAAGTGAAGTCAGAAGCTCTAATAATGAAAATGAAGATGACCATGAACAACCTTATTCTCACAGTGAAGTGGAAGACTTGAATGAAAAGTCTTGTGGTTGTTCAATCGGTATGAAACTTCTCTAATTATATATTCCATATCTATTTTATAAAGAGTTTCATCCTTCAAATGAATAGTTTTTTAAAGTTCTCATGATTCTAGAAAATAATGCCGGTTGGTGTTATGACACCAAATGAGAAATGTAGGCCAAATGGGCTGTTAGCACACCAGCAACCTCCAAGCCCAGTATGCAGCAGGTTTATGCTAGAAGGAATAGGAAATATCAAGGTGGCATTTTCCACGTAGTAGAGAGTGAGAGAGAAAGGAAAACAGGGTATTGGAATTCTGTTATATGGGGTCTGAGAGGAGAGAGTAGGGTAGCAAGTAGAATCATACAGTTTGTTCGAGGTAGAGAACCATGGTTCTCTGAAGGAGCATTAGCTCTGTGGACAATACCATCTTCATTCTATTGTATTTTTCTTTGATTTTCAGATAAAATATACTTTAAGTTTTCCATTATTACTCTGTTTTCTTCCATTTACCGTTTATATTATCCGGGTTTGCATCAGTTTGTTGCAATAACTTTTTGCTGAAACAACACATTGGACAGGTCTTTTCCTGAGGCACTTATTAAAGAGGGTCGAAAGAATAATACAAATCAGAAATGACTTGCGGTCTCTTTCTCCTAGTTCTCAAGTAAAATGAGAACAACATCATCAAATTCATTCCACAATATCCCTTGATGTAGTAGACTGGTGATATCAAGTTGTGCTGGTAATAAATTCATCATTTAAATGCCAAAGTGCAGTGATAAGTTGCTTGTTACTTTTACCATTGCAGAAATCTTCCTAATTTTATTCAGTTGTTTTGTGTTCTGTGTTTGTTTGTATTAATTAATCTTGATCCTGTTTGCATTATTGGTACTTGAAAGCCTGCTTCGGCGTAAATAAATCATTGTTCTTCTTCCTTTTTCTGTTTTCCCCCTATGCAGTAATCACTCGAGTATCATGCTTTTGAACCATAAGAAAGAAAAATAAGAAGAATAATGGTTCTATTAATGGTTTTTCCTTGTGAAATGATACAGATCTTGGTGTTACCCACAAAATAAGTGTTTGTAATCTTTCTTACTAATGTTGATTCTTTTGTTGGTTCTAAAGTTTACGGTTCTTACTGTATTTGGCATTGTAAACTAGGACATGCCCATTCCAATGATGTCAACTGTTAAAATTATACTCAATCAATGTAAAATACCATTTATCAATAAAATTGTTATTGACTCCTACTTGGCATTCTGTCAAGGCAAAGTGCTGCAATTGTTAACTTTCTTCTTTTGAATCAGTTTTCAGTTATCATTGGGGACCGTCCCTATGCTATCCACTTGTGGCTTTTCATGTTACATTACCTTTGTTGATGCAAAGGCTTCTTGCGGATGGAATTAAATCAAGCATCATATAGAAGAATTAAGAAGTTGCAAATGTCGATTGGACCATATTTAAGGCACTATCTCTGAGTCTTAGTCCATGATGATTTTCCTTAGTTAGCTATTAAGATGTTTTGCTCAGCATTAACAAATTGCAGCACCTCCTCATATTACAGCTGCACCGTTTCATCCAATTACTTAACATAGAGGGTTAATTATTCTGTTGTAACAATTCTGCCTATAAAAGGCATATACCACCAGCCTTAGTACTGTATCAATTGAAGTGAATGAAATTGAGTGTTAAAAATTCTCTTCCTTTGTTCTCTTCCTAGTAGTGTGAGTATCAAAATAGTTTGGGTGTTTGAGTAACAAAAGGGTTTTCACCGTTCAGAAAAAGTTGTAAGTATATTTTGAGAGAGATATGACAACCAATTGCAACATTGTTTGGTCCAGTTTTAAATTACATGCAAATTTAAATTTCAGTTACTGCTGAGGCATTTTTATGTCAACACATCTAAAAACTCACAATATTTGGAGCTTTATGAACTTGGATTACAATAAAGAGGTGACAATGCAGGTATGAGAAGTGACCAATTGGCACGTGTATAAATTCATTAGGAGTAGATTACTCAATTTTTAGCAAAATAGCGAAGACCAAAGATGGTTAAAGAAGCATGAGACATGTTAAAATTGTCATAAACAGAAGCGGAGAAGGCCCAAAATTATGAAGTGCAATCTTTGTGTAGAGAATATGAAAGATATGTGATGTAAATGTAATTGTAAATACATAGATACGCGAATATGTCTTATGATTCAGTTGTTATTGTATGAGATGCAATTGTGAGAGTTGTTACTTCATACTTTACACTTTAACATGATTTAATTACTCACCCTTCATTGTCAGTGTTTGGTGTTGCAATGATGCATATGTTCAACAAAAGGCAGATAATTAAGGAGTAATCACTTTATGATGCCAAGGCTTGCTATTAGATTTATTTACTAGTTTCTTTTGATATTATGTTGTTTTGTATTTCGGTGTTATGTAATGTCTGAACTTATGGGATTTGAACTCTAACATGTGATAGTTGAAGCGAGACAAATTTCTCTTGTAGTTATTATTTTAAATGTGTTTGAAAGTCTTTATTTTGAGACTTATTATTATTTGAATCCCTTTTGAATTTCTAATGGAAATACGTGACTTAAGAAATGTGATGCCCTTCTTGCCGATAAGATGTGAAATTTTTTATTTTTATTTTTATTTTCCACTGCTTTATAAACAAGTATTAGGCTTTAATAGCATTTTGAGTTTAGGGTATCACATTAGTATCACACCCGTCTCTCAAATTAGGCCTTTGTGCATTGTGGTCTATGTGTGCTAATTGATGTGTTATTGTTTTGCTAATCATGACTTTTCTATTATTACAGGCTCTCAAATTAGGCCTTTGTGCATTGTGGTCTATGTGTGCTAATTGATGTGTTATTGTTTTGCTAATCATGACTTTTCTATTATTATATAATTAGGTAGTACTCGTATGTGCATTTGTTCTATCTTACTTAAAACATGCAATTGTAGGTATGGATGAAAATAGACTAGATTGACCGATAAGAGTTTATAACTTAGCATACCAAAGGTCTAGGGCCAAACCATACTTTTTATTTTTTTTTTAATAAATAAGTCTAGCCAAAGTTTTTTTAAAAATCTATTTAATTAGAAAGGTCAATTGAAAAAGCCTTTTAAGTCTATCAAACTGACCTACTTAATTATATATAAGTAAATTTATTATTATTATTATTATAAAATTTAAATTTTGTTTTTTTTAATCAAAATTTGCTAATATTTTATGTAATTTAAACATATTTTTCTACATCAATTTTGAAATGTATAAAGCTATTATTTTAAAATATAATCTTTTTAGACTTTGAAAAAGATCAATTCAAATTTTAAAATTGAACATTTAACATATAATAGATTAGACTCGAATATAAATTTTTTGTTAGAAACCAAGAATGTTCTGATAAAATCATAATAAACCAAAAACGTTCTTGGTATTGAAAGTTTGTAATTCAAGTTAAAATACTAAGTGTATGTGATAACTAACTAACTAATATCTTAATTAGTTAGTTAGACAATTATAGGCCAGGTAGAACGAATAAGAATAAACTATGTATAAATAGCACTCTCCATTCATTCAATAAAATAAGTCCTACAACTCATATGCTATACTACTTTTCAATTTTCTCGAACTTGAAGTAGTAAGCTTGAAAGCGAACATTTGGTATCTAGAGCAAGGTTTTCCGATCCAGAGTGATAAACACGAGTGAAGTGTGAGGATTAATACACAAGTGAAGTGAAGATGAGCTCAAGTGCAAACAATGGATTTTTTTTAGCCCATATGCCACATTTTGATGGAAAAGATTGGGATAAATGGAGGGTGCAGATTCAGGCATTATTTGGGTTCCAAGAAGTATTGGAGATCATAGAAAATGGTTTTGAGGAGCTGGGAGTCAATCCAACAGAGGAGCATATGTCGAAGTTTAAAGAAAACAAGAAGAAAGATTGCAAGGCCACCTTCATTCTTCATCAATGCCTTGACACATCCAACTTTGAAAAAATATCTGATGCATGAACTGCCAAAGAAGCCTGACATTATGAAGAAGTGTTATTCTAGAGGAACCAAAGTCAAAAAAGTGAAGTTGCAGACCTTACAAAGACATTTTGAATTGCTGCAGATGGAGGATCAAGAAAAGGTGTCAGATCTGATTTCAAAATTGAGGAGTATCACCAATCAAATGGTTGGTTGTGGGGATAAGCTTACTAAACAGAAACTATGTGAAAATGTATTGAGATATTTGCATCCCAGGTTTGACTATATTATATGTGCCATAGAAGAATCCAAAGACATTTCCACATTGAGTCTGGAAGAATTACCGGCCACCTTAGAAGCACGAGAGTTGAAAATGGATGAAATGAGTGGGAATAAATTTGGGGATCATGCACTGGTAGCACAAGCCTACAAGAAAAGAGACCAGAAGAAGAATGGAAGAAGAATAAATTCAAGAAACTTGATGATAAGTCTGAATCTTCATCAAAATGGTGCAATGCTAGTAGAAAATCAAAAGGAAAATCAAAGAACTTTGACAAGAAGAAGGAGCAATGTTACAATTGTGAGAAGGTTGGACACTTTGCTGATGAATGCTAGTCTGGTAAAGGAAAACAGAAAAATAAAGACGAGGATGAGGCTTGTGTAGCTAAAGAAGATGATTCAGACTCGAACACAGTTTTGTTAATGGCTACAACAATCGAAGAACGTTCTTCGTTAGACTCATAAATCAATCTTGTGAATGGCTACCACAAACGAAGAACACTCTTCGTCTCAATTCTGGTTTCTTGATATTGGATGCTCCAAACATATGACAAGTCACAAAGAATGGTTGGTGGACATTGATACATCAAGAAGGAGCAAGATCATGTTTGCTGATGATAGAAGCTTGGACGCTGAGGGAGTTGGCAACATGGTGGTCAAGAGAAGAAATCGCAAAACAGTGGTGATTGAAAATGTGTTGTATGTGCCAAGAATGAAGAGTAACTTCTTGAGCATATGACAACTGGTTTAGAAAGGGTTTCAAGTGATTATGAAAGATGATGCCTTAGAGATGTAAGATGGGCAAAAGAAGATGATATTAAAGGCCCCTCTTTCAAAGAACATAATCTTTGTTATCAACATACAAGCTGCATATATTCAATGTTTGAAGGCAACAAGCTCAATTGATGAAAATTGGCTTTGGTACTTAAGATTTGGACATCTCAACTTCAGAAGCTTGCAGCAGCTAGGAGTCAAGGAGATGGTTAGTGGATTTCCTATGATTGACGTTCCTGAGAAGGTGTGTGAAGTGTGTTTGGCAAGAAAACAATCAAGGAACTCATTGAAATAACAAGTGCAAGCAAGAGCGAAGAACATTCTTGAAGTGGTTCATAGTGACATATGTGGACCATTTGAGGTGCTATCATTAGGAGGTAATAAGTATTTCATAACCTTTGTTGATGAATTAAGTAGAATGTTATGGATTTATTTGATTAAAACCAAAGATGAGGCATTGGACAAATTCAAGAACTTCAAGATTAAAGTGGAGAAGTTGTCAACGTGCTAAGGATAGATGGAGGAGGAGAATATACATCCTATGAATTCAAGGATTTTGTGTCAAGAATGGAATTGAACATGAGATAACAACTCCTTACACACCTCAACACAATGGTATGACTAAAAGAAGGAATATAACCATAAGTTTTGGGGTGAGGTTGCATCAACTGCTGCATACATCCTAAATAAATGTCCAACAAAAAAGCTACCAGAGAAGGTGCGATAGGTAGTTTGGAGTGGAAGGAAACCAGTAATAGGGCACTTGAGAACATTTGATGCTCTATGTTTCAAGCATGTGTCTGACCAGAAAAGAAGAAAGCTGCAAGACAAAAGTGAAGCCATGATACTAGTAGGATATCATCCAACTGGAGCTTACAAGCTCTATGATCATGTCAAAGGCAATGTGGTAGTCAATAGAGATGTGAAAATCATTGAGCAAGAGCAGTGGGATTGGACACAGAAAACCATCAGCAACCATCACTAGGATTGGGAACAAGAGACCAACAACTCTAGCAAGCCTACACAAGTGCAAGAGGATCATCAGACCAATGTAAACATAGATGAAGACAGAGTAGAGTCAAACATATCTCAGAGGGCAAGGCAGGCACCAACAGATTTAAGAGAATTTGAAGTATACAATGATAATGAAATTGACAACAGTGGAGATCTAGTGTACTTTGCCTTATTTGAAGATACATAACCTTTGAATATTGAAGAAGCCTTGAAGAAAGGACCCTAGAAGAAAGGACCCTGGAAGAAAGCAATGATGAAAGATATCAATGCAATTGAAAAGAATCAGACTTAATACATGACTGACTTGCCTTCGAAACATAAGCAAATTGGAGTAAAGTGGGTCTACAAATTGAAGTTGAATCCAGATGGAACAATTGCTAAGTACAAAGCTAGATTGTTTGTCAAGGGATTCTTGCAAAGGGCATACATTGATTATTTTGAAGTGTTTTCTCCAATGTCCAGAATTGAAACAATCATATTTGTGATTGCATTGGCCTGTGCTAGAGGCTGGATGATGTGCCAACTTGATGTTAAGTCTGTATTTCTGAATGGATTGCTGGAAAAAGGTATATGTATCTCAACCACCATGATTTGTGATTGAGGGAAAAGAGGATAAGGTATTAAGATTAAGGAAAGCTCTCTATGGGTTGAAGCAAGCCCCAAGATCTTGGAACAAAAGAATTGACTCATTTCTAATTGGCATTAGCTTCATCAAATTCACAATGGAATATGGAGTTTATGTGAGACATTACACACTGAATGGAAGACCTACAATGGTCCTATTGTGCTTTTATGTTGATGACTTGCTGGTAATTAGCAGCAACAACAAGGCGCAAAATTCAAGGAAATCATGAAAGCTGAGTTTGAAATTACAGACTTGGGCAAGCTAAGCTATTTTCCAGGCATGGAGTTCACTGAGATTGAAGAAGGCTTGCTGATGCACCATAAGAAATATGCTGGAGAGATCTTAAGAAGGTTTAATATGGCTGGTTGCAACCCTGCTGTCACACTAATTGAATGCAATGCAAAGCTAGGAACAAAAACTGAAGAAGAGCTGGCTGATTCGACCCTGTTCAAGCAAGTTGTTGGCTCCCTAAGATACTTGTGTGATACAAGATCTGATATTTGCTATAGTGTTGGCGTGGTAAGCAGATTCATGGAGAATACCAGGCGTTCTCACTTGCTAACATTTAAGAGATCATGAGATATGTTCAAGGCACATTGGAGCATGTAATTTTGTTTGCAACAGATTTAAAACAAGAAAATGAAGACTTGGTTGGTTATTCAGATTGGTGTGCAGATAAGAATGATAGAAAGAGAACTTTAGGCTATGTGTTCAAATTCAAGAAATCTTCAATAGCATGGAGCTCAAAGAAGCATCCATTGATATCACTTTCTTTATGTGAGGTTGAATATATTGCTGGCAGCTATGCAGCATGCCAAGCATTGTGGTTGGAATCATTGATAGCATATTTAAAGATTGAAGTGTGCATGCCATTACCATTGATGATTGACAATATTTGATCAATAAATCTAGCAAAGAACCATGTGTCTCATGGAAGGCGAAAACACATTGAGACAAGATTTCACTTCTTAAGAGATCAAGTTGAAAGATGCAAACTAAAGTTCATCTATTGTCAAATTGAAGTTTAGCTGACAGATATCATGACCAAGACATTGAGGACAACTAGATTTGAAGAGTTAAGGAGATTGTTAAGTGTAAAATCACTTAGAAACTTGAATTAGGGAAAGTGTTAGAAAGCAAAAATGTTCTAGAAAAATCAGAATAAACCAAGAACGTTCTTGGTATTGAAAGATTTTAATTCAAGTTAAAATACTAAATGTATGTGATAACTAACTAACTAATCTCTTAATTAGTTAGTTAGAGAGTTAGAGGACACTTAAAATGAATATGAATAAACTATGTATAAATAACACACTTCATTCATTCAATAAAATAAGTCCTACAACTCATATGCTATACTACTTTTCTATTTTCTTACACTTGAAGTAATAAGTTTGAAAGGTTATCAATTTTTAATATAGATCAAACTCAAAACTCGCAAAGTTTAACTCGATCAACTTAATTTTACTAGTAATTGTAGGTAACTTGTAGCAAGTTGATGAAATGACTATAATTCCAGAAACACTAGAGTTGAGACCACACAGACCATTCAGACAATGACAGAGGCACATACCACCTATAGAACTTCACCTTAATTAGTTTTGTGAAAACATTTTCATTGTTTGTGTTTTTTCTTCTTTTTTCTACATGTCTATTTCAGATATCAGAACAAAACTCGTGAAGCACAAAGTCAAAAACGCAACTTGAAATAAGTTCGATGCTCCTTGTTCACTCACTATATGTCATTGTCCTCCATTATTACAAAATAACAAAACTTCGAAATGATAAACTCCAAACCAAGTTGCAAAAATCGAAACACCAAATGCGAACAAAACTTGGGGCTATTTTCCAAGCAAATCCAAGTCCTCAGTAGTAGATAGAAAGGTCCAATTTTAAAAATTGAAAACCATATATTACTGTTTGATTACCGTTAGATATTCTTAAAATTTGATTATAATTTGTTGGGTTATTATTAGTATTTCTAATCCCTCTAAATTAAATATAGTATCGGTAAAGTTAATACATCTGAATAAAACTTAGATATATCATTTTTTAGACATATTTTTTGTTTGTTTATATTTTAGTATAAAATCTGCAATTTTAATCTCTTATTATTTTTTTTCGGAATTTTGGTTTTTCTATTTTTAAAATTGTTGACATTTGTTTTTCTATTATTGTTTTTTTCAATTTCGGACCATCCTTCTTAAAATTGTTAACATTTAGTCCTCCTTTTCAATTATAGTTAATTTTGATGATGTGAAAAACATTTTACTAACGTGTACTTGATGATATGATAAATTATGGTGAGATATAATTTAAATCAAATAATACCCACATTAATCTTTTAAATAAATAAAATTTCTGTTTTTTTACTTTAAATGTATTTTGAAAATAATCTTTCAACAAATTACTTTTTTTTTTCTTTAAAATTTTATGAAAATTAAAAAAAATGATTTTTTTAATTTAAAAATTCCAGAAAAAAATAAATATAAAAGTAAATAATATTTTGTGACTTTTGATTTTTTATTTTCAAAATTTTGTTTTAAAAACCAAAAGTAATTTTTAAAACATTGTTTTTTATTTTCAGAAATTATGAAAACACAAATAATTTTAATTTTTTTTCATTGAAATAAATTTTTAAATTATTGAAGAGGTATTATTTAATTTAATTTAAAATCTATGTCACCATGATTTTCCATATCATTGTATACAGGTCACTAAAATGTATGCCACATAAATTGAAATGACAAATTGAGAAGGGTGACCAAATGTCAACAATTTTAAAAATAGAGATCAAAATTGTAGGAAAAAAAATGGAAAATCAAAATTGTTGATTTGATAAAATAGAGACTAAAACTGCATTTTAACCTACTTTATTCTAAAATAGTATTATCTATTTATTATAATCAACTTTTTCTTAGTTATGCGCATCTTGTGTTCTAAATCTATATTATTTTCTCATATTTTCTCTACTATTATGTAAAATTATCTCATATTACGATTCTTGATTTAAGTGATTGATAAAGAATAAATAAAATAAAAAAACTTAAATCATATTGATAACAGAGAGTGTTGAATTACATCTAGGATTACATAATCTAATATAATTCCTAAAAATATATAATAAATATATAATAAGTACACGTCATGGTATTATAATTATCCAAGCATATAATAAAACTAGAATTACAAACAACATTCGAATTGGTGTGAATTCTCAATCCAATATTAACTCGAATCCGTTTTCACCACTTTCATTACCCGCTTCTAAAGGTGAAGAATCCTTGATAGCACCAAGAGTGTCTCTATTTTCTATTTTGGTGTTGTTCTCATCCAAGTATTGTTGATAAATATATGATATAAATCCCCAAACAGCTAGTATCATAGATATGACTTTAATTCCATTCATTTTGTCTTGAAAAAATACCACAGCTAATATAGGCACAATAGGCATACCCAAAACACTTATAGCATTAGAGAATAGTGAAGAAACCTCAAAAATAAGTCCAACACAACCAATACTAAACACTTGCCATGTTATGGCTATGAAAGTGAGATCAAGCACATAGGGAACTTTCCCCATCTCATACTCTTGCATTTCCTTCTTTATACCATTCCACTCTCCACTTGCAAAAAATCCTACTAGAATAATACAAGTAGCTACTAATTGTTGATATATTATCATATCCATGACAACTTTAAAATTTTGAATTTTGATAACCTTCTTGAAAGCTAGTTGTGTAAGGGAAAGTATCAATCCAATTCCAGCAGATGCACCTAAAGTGCACATGAATCCAATCACATACATTTTATTGGATGAATTTGTGGAATTTGATGACTCATTTTGGAACATAAGGAGGGCAGAGGAAATTGTTAGTAGGACTAAGGAGTTTATTATGCAAGGTGTGAGTTTTAGTGAATTTAGGAAATATGCAAATAAAGCATTGAAAGCTAATTGAGATGAAGAAATTAATGTAAATGTTGAGACAGGGAGGTACAATAGCCCAAATGAAAATAAGTAACAAATTAATGCAACAAGTATGCCAATTGAGACATACACAAAAGTTAGCATGAAAAAAGATGGTTTATTTGGATCAATAGTAATATTATTATTTTTTTTGGTTGATGAAATGAAAAAATAACAAGGTAGTAGAATTGGGAAACCAACAAGTTGAACAAGTGTTGCCATCCATTTACTCTTTCCTCCTTTTTCATAGTACAATCTTCCTAGAAGTGTTGCTGATGATTGGCCTACTAAAATAAGTGCAACATAAATTGCTACCTTTAAATAGTACCTTCTTTTCTTATTCATCTTAATTGATTCATTCATTATTTGATCTTCAAACCTATTTTCCTCCATTGAAAATGTTTCTTTGTCTGCATTGGCTTCTACAAAAAATAATACAAATTGATCAAAAAACATATATATACTCCATCCATTATCCTTAATCGTCGCTTTTGTAAAACAATTTAATTACTCTAATTTATTTGTCGTTTTCCAAGTTAAATACAATATTAGTTATTATTTTTTCAATAATACACTTAATTAATTATAAATTCAAAATAGAAAAATATGTGAATAATAATAATAATAAAATAATAATAATAATAATAATAATAATAATAATAATAATAATAATAAAGGGTATTTAAAAACAATATTATAAAAAAAAAATTATTGGTTGTTTTAATTGATATGTGTAAGTCACCTTAAACAGTATTTTTATTTATAGAAAAATACAAGGGTGGTTCAATAGCTTACCTCTTCCATGATTGTATCTATTACTTGCTAATTGTTTGCTTATGTCTAATTATTCATCGGTTTTTATTCTTATACAAATTATAGAATTAGATAGGATTTCTCTTTAATTTCTTAGCTTATAATCATAGCCAAACATTATTGTTTAGGTGAACATGGTAGTAAAATAGGTTTTAATTATAACTAGTGCAAAAGAAAGACAGGCATTATTTAATTAATTGTTTTGATTTTACTAGACATAAAATACAATTTCATAACATAATTAAAAGTTCATAAAAGAATAACATGATTTTGGTAAAAAAAAAAAAAGGAATAACATAAAAGTGCTATTTATATATGTATATGAAAATGGAAGATGAAAGTTTGAGTGACATACCCATTTTGTGAAGTTGCAGTTCTTGAGCTTCTCCCATGTGAAAGGTAAAATAAATAAGTTTGAGAGAGAGAATGAGAGAGGGGAAATAGAGGGATTGTGTTATTTAAGTAAAGAAAATGTAATTGAAGTCATAACAAAAGAAGTGGGCTCCACATGACATGAGTCACATTCGTGACAGGCTATCCCCCTACTAATTCGATGTTGATACCAATTTTGGAGTGTTTTATTTAAAAGATAAAGATATAATATATTTTAAATAATGTGACATGATAATATGTATGAAATTATAATAAAATTATTTAAAATTTTTAATTTTAATGGTTGAAATTATTTATTTTTATAATATAATTAATAATATATAAATAATTAATACATCTTATTTTTTCTTTATAAAAAATTAATATATATAAATGATTTTATATCATGAGATCATATGTCAGTCATTTAAAACATGTTAAATTATTTTTTTTAGTTAACAAATTTAATGGAAGAACTAAAATTGTCAAATTTTAAAATAGAATGAGCTATTTTACGAATTGGTAAAATAGATGGAGCAAAATTACAATTAAATAAAACAAACATACTAATTTTTATTTGGGTGCAATTAAATATTTTGTGGCAAGTTTAAGTTGGAAGTCTTATGTTGCTTAAAAAGTGATGGTTGAATAATATATAACTGAGAGAACTCATAAATTTATTATCTTAAAATTTTAAGTTAAAATGTGATGTTCAATTCAGATATATAATTACTCTTAACCAAATACAAAATATTCATCGGGTTGTCTCTGTGGCCTAACATTAAATTATATATTTATCTCTTTAATCTTTAGATTTTTTTTATAATCTAAAAATGTTACTTTTTACTTCTTTTCTTTTTAACGTCAAAATAAAAATGTTATTTTTTTACAAAATTAACTCTTAACATTTCATTAATAATAAATTGTTTACTGAATAATATAATAAATTATTGAATACATATTAAAATATCAATGAAACTAGCAAAAAATAGGGCCATCTTAGTAGAGCATGAACTATTTTGATTTGTCTCTTAATGAATTTAACATGAGAGTTTAAAAAAAAAATCTACTATTATGTAAAATTATCTCATATTACAATTTTAGATTTAAGTAATTGATAAGAGATAAATAAAATAAAATAAAAAAACTTTAATCATATTGATAATAGAGAGGGTTGAATTACATCAAGAGTTAGATAGTCTCATATATATAGTTAATCAAATAAGTAACTAATTAACTAATGTAACTAACTAACTAATTTAACTAACTAATTAAGTCAGATATTTAATATCTCCTCAAATTAGAATGTGTTAATTATACTTCAAATTAAAAAATGTCAAAAAATAAATGACATAAAATATATCAGCTAAAAGGAATTTGAAATGTGAAAAATTCATCCGCGAAAAAATAAATTTTGTCTAATTATCACGATCCTTATGAATAGAAACTATATGCCAATGAAGCTTTCCGAAAAAGAATATTACAATTTGAGTTTTGTTATTTTGAAGGAATTCTTCTTTGTTTAAGACAATAAATTTTTGATGCACTCTTGTCTTTTTGCATTGATTTTCTTTTTATATCTTTATCCTTGAACTTCATGTTGTTCTCTTGAATTCTTCATTCAAGACAAATTTTTTTGAACCAGGTTGTTTACTGCGAGCTTTTGTTGAAATGACATTTAGGCTAATTTTTCTTTTTGTTGCTAAAATGTCAAACATATATGTATCTGACGAAACTTTAACATTATGAATTATGAATTTTGTTGGAACTTTGTAACAGTGCTTTTTTTTAAATAAAAAAAAATGTTCAATGCTACAAATTGTTCAATCTAATTTTTTTGAAGAAGGTTGTATTGTTGATAATTTCAATTCATGCATGTCTATTTTGTGGCCTCGGTAAAGGAATATGCATTTCTAAGAGCTTTGAGTAAAGAAATATAATGTTATTTTTTCCGTCTTTACCCTTCGATTCTCAAGAAAAATAGACTCTAGTAATCTAAAATTCATCTGATAGATAATAAAGTCTAACAAAAATTGTTACAATCATTATTCAAACTTGTCAGATTCTTGTGAATGATTTATACGGAAGCTCATTAATCTAATGAGTAATTTATTTAGGTCTAATGTTAGCTTTTTAAGTTCAAATAATATAACTCATAAAATTAGCCACAATTTTATATTTCTCGTGAAGCAAGATTGTTAACTCTATGGTAACTCGTAAACTCGTCTAATTTTACGAGTTCAAGTCATGAATTTGAGTCGACTTGGTTGTGAAATCGAAATATGATAAACTCGTAAGTGGTAACAAGTTTACACGAGCTAGCTTGTTTTAAACTCGGCGGAATCGGTTGAACTCAGACAAGTTTACACGAGTTTGCGAGTCCAACTATTAAAGCCCAATTGACCGAAATTAGTAATTGGCCCAAGTTTTAGGATATATTTTTAATGTTTTAAAATATAAAATGTCAAATTGTTACTTGAAATTAAATAAAGGACCAAATCAAAAAGAAAAAAAAAAAAAAAAAAAAAAAAACTGAAATTTAGGTAAGGGACAGCGTGAGAAATTGTATCTATTTTATTATATTTTAGAATTTTAAGTTTTGAATTTGTAATATAAGTACATAAAAATTTGCCAACACAAATGATAATGGTAAAGCAAATTTAGAAGCTACACAAGTTTGAGAGAGATTGAGCTATGATAAAAAAAAAAATTGGGTTGGACCATTTTTTAAAGGAAAAAGTTTAAACTAATAAAATAGCTAGTTTGATTGAATTTTTACAATTGTTTTTATAAAATTCAAATCAAAATGATGAAAAACATGCTGACTAGGTTTGATTCAATTATGTTGATACTTTTCAAATTTAAGTCTCTTATTTTAATTTTTTTAAAAAACTTTCGAACACTAAATTTTTAATACTATTAAAACAAATATATAAACTACAAAATATATATATATATATATATATATATATATATATATAAATATATATAAACTACAAAATATATATATATATATATATATATATATATATATATATATATATA
>NC_021164.2:53459301-53461053 GCF_000331145.2 Cicer arietinum | reverse complement strand
TAAGATAACACTAAATATATAGTGTTAAATAAAATATGATAATTTTATTCACACAAGGATGTGGACTCGTACCCAAATCAATTGAGGTCCATTGAGTTTATTTAGTTTAGCTATGTTTGAACACGAAAATAAAAAATCAAAACAATTTAATTTATTTCAATTAGAATTTTGAATTTATAAGATCATTTGTTTGATTTTTGTTTTTGGATAAAATTCACAATTAGAGTTGTTCATGGTTGTTTTTTTTAAAAAAACCAAACCATATCAATTTTAAAACCAATATATGGATTTAAATTTATAACTAAATTCATTGTTTAGTTTAGAACCGGTTATAAAACCAATTATAAAATTGGTTATGGTTAAATAACCAATTTATAATTAAGCAACCGGTTTTAAAATTTTTAATTTTAAAATCGATTTTTTTTTCAAAATCGGTTGTATTATTTTTTTAAAAATTTTTTTTAAAAATCATTTATTTGTAGTTTAAAAATCGGTTATTTAAAAAAAATCGATCTTTTTGATAAATTTTTTTAAAAAAATTATCACCAAGTTTTTCGAGAAAAAATTCGATTTAAAAATTTTAGAGAAAAAAAAGTTTTTATTTTATTTTTTTCCGATATTTTTTTGAAAAAAAAAATTCAAATTTTTTTCAAGAAATAAAATCTCAAAATTAACAAAATATTGGTAGTGGATAAAAACTCGGATAAAAGCCAAATCCAAATATAAAACATAAGTGGTTATCCAACCAGTTTATAAATAAACCGAATTATAACCATATGTTGTTTTTGAAATTCGAAAACCTTTGAAAACAATTTATGCCACCGAGAATATTACTGGGTTGAGTCGCGGACTAGGTCGCTCTCTTTAAGACGTTCCGAGGCACTGCCCAAAATTGTGCAAGGCAGACTATCAACCACGAAGTCCCCAGGATAAAACAGCCCAGATTCACTGTATCGGAGTTCTACTGCACTGTAGAAAACCGTTCTAGAATTACACCCTCTGTATGTCAGTCGATAGACTGACACTCAAATATAGCACGGAGGCTACTCAAATATAGCACGGAGGCTACTCAAATATAGCACGGAGGCTACTCAAATATAGCACGGAGGCTACTCAAATATAGCACGGAGGCTACTCAAGAAAAGAAGAAGAAGAAGAAGAATATAAGGGGGAGAAGTGAGAAAAGCCTCAGATTTGGAGAGCTTTTGGTGTGCTTTTCCAAGTGAGGTGAGCTCTCTATTTATAGATGAGTTCAGCAAATGGATCAGAGAAAAAGGGGGGATCCAGGGAGCACGAAGTCCATTTACTGGCCACTAGGAGAGTGCCTCAGAAATAGGAAACTTGATTGACAAGGCTCCTTGACCGGGCAAAAGTCAAAAACGTGGGAAAGACTCAGCTTTAGGGTTTTGACGTGGCAAACATCTGAAGCTAAGTCAAATTAGGGTTTTGACTGAGCAAGGCACAAGAGACTAGTCTGTTTAGGGTTTGAATGAATCAGAACTTTGACTTTGACCTTGTGGATGGCAGTTTCGTAATATGTGACTCATCGCAAGCAATTAATTAATTAAATAATTAATTTCCATCTATCTGTTAAAAAAACTTTAATACACCACAACCCGAACCGAACTGAGCCAAGCCGGGCAGCGGCGGCGCGCGCGCGTGTGGTGGTCCGTTTGCTTGCGTTCTCCCTCCTTCACAAAATTGCGGTGCCCCTTGGGGCCCAACCCAATTGTGAAACTAACTCCTTATAAA
>NC_021164.2:53449795-53457296 GCF_000331145.2 Cicer arietinum | reverse complement strand
CAACTCTTGCTCTCTTACTCCTTCGAGTTTCCGTTTCGTCTTGTTTGTTGCTTTCAGTGCTCGTTGTCACAGGAACTTGACTTGGTCCGCTGCCCCCACTATTTCTTGATTTGAAAGGGAATTTATCTTCATAGAAGTCAGCATCATTTGATTCTATGATCAATTTCGCGTTTAGGTCGTAAAACCTATACGCTTTGCTGTTTACTGCATACCCAATGAATGCACATTCATAGGCTCTTGGGATCGGGGATTCTAACATATGCCAGACAACCCCAAGTTCGAAGATAAGATAGATTGGGCTGTCTATTCTTCATTATCTCATAAGGAGATGTTTTGCTTTTAGATTTAGGAATTCTATTCAAAACATAGCAAACAGTCAAAATAATTTCCCCCCACCAATGAGATGCAGCACCAGAATTAAGTATTATAGCAACAACTAATTCAGTAAGAGTTCTATTCTTTTTTTCAGCTTTACCATTCATTTCAGGTGAATATGGTGCAGTTGTTTCATGTATAATTCCTTGGGTTTTATAGAACTCATTAAATAAGTCAGATTCATACTCTGTTCCTCTATCACTACGAAACCTTTTAATCTTTTTGTTAAATTGATTTTCTATTTCAGTCACAAATATTTTAAACATGTCAAGCGCTTCACTTTTATTTTTCATGAGATATACGTAAGTAAAATCAGAACAATCGTCAATAAAAGTGATGAAATAACGTTTTCCATTTTTGGTTAGCGTTCCGTTAAGCTCACATATGTCAGAGTGTATTAATTCTAGAGGTTCAGTTTCTCTAACAATTGATTTATGGGATTTCTTAGTTATTTTGGCTTGACTGCAAAATTCGCATTTTTCAAAATCCTTTTTAGACAATTTTGGAATCAAGCCTAAAACACTTAAATTTGAAATCACATTTTTGTTTATATGACAGAGTCTAGTATGCCAAATATTAAAATCACACAACATGTAAGTAGAAGGAGACATTTTATTCAATTTAAACATGCCATCAGTGGCGTACCCTTTCCCAACAAAAATACCATTTTTAGAAATGGTGTACAAATCTGCCCCTATAGACTGAGTGAACCCTGCCTTATTGAGAAGAAACCTTGAGACCAGATTCTTTCTTATTTCTGGAGTGTGCAATACATCCTTCAGAATTAAGGTCTTTCCTGATGTGAAAGTTAATTCCACATCTCCAATACCAGCAACATTAGTGGTGTGGGAGTCTCCCAACAGCACTTTCTTATCTTCAGCAGCAGTGTATGTTTTGAACATAGCACGATCATAACAGACATGGCGTGAGGCGCCAGTGTCTATCCACCATCCATTTGATCCACCAACGAGGTTGATCTCAGTTATCATTGCAACGAATTGCTCTTCGGTCAAGTTGGCCTGATTTACAGCGCCTTGCTTGTACCTACACTTGCGTGCCATATGACCCTCTTTCCCACAGTAGAAACAGGAGAAGGAAAGGGGGCCATTTCTAGGAGGTGGTGGCTGCCTGGCAATTGGGACCCTTTGGTGGTTCCCATTCCTGTTGTTGTTCTTTGAAGTACGGTTCTGATTCTTCAGTTGTTTGCCGTTTGGCTTCAGAACCGCTCCGATGGACTTCTTCTTCTTGTTATTAGCTACAAGAAGAATTTCATCTTTCTGGTCTTGCTTGCGAGATTCCTCCTCAATTATAAGGCGGGTTATCAGACTTTCTAGAGAGAATTCTTTAGTTTTATGCCTAAGAGAATTTTTAAATTCTTTCCAAGCAGGGGGCAGTTTGTCAATAATAACAGCAATTTGAAACTGTTCATCAAGGGACATACCTTCAGTTATGATTTCGTGAGCAATTTTCTGGATCTCGTGAGACTGAGCTTCGACTGATCTGTCATCTGTCATCTGATATTTGAGGTAGCGGCTTACAGCATACTTCTTGGCTCCAGCTTCCTCAGTATCGTACTTCTTCTTTAAAGCATCCCAAACCTGTTTAGCAGTATTGCTGTCGGAGCTGTAGTAGTCATACAGATCATCAGCAAGTCCATTGAGAATATAATTCTTACATAAGTAATCATTATTTTCCCATAGGGTTAATTCAGCAGCTATTTTATCCTTTTCAGCTTGTTCACCTTTTTCTGGTACAACCGGAATATCATCCTTCAAAACGTTGGCAAGCTTTTTCGTGGTTAGAAAAAACAGCATCTTTTGTTGCCATCGTTTGAAGTGACTTCCCTCAAACCGAAATGGTTTGTTGTAGTCAGAAGCAGATGAACCTGACCCAGTAATTGAGTCGCGGACTAGGTCACTCTCTTTAAGACGTTTCGAGGCACTGCCCCAGGCTAAAACCATTCTAGAATTACACCCTCTGTATGTCTCAAATATAGCACGGAGGCTAGGGAGCACGAAGTCCATTTACTGGCCACTTTAAACTTTAATACACCACAACCCGGACCGGACCGAACCGAGCCGAGCCGGCGGCGCGCGCGTGTGGTGGTCCGTTTGCTTGCGTTCTCCCTCCTTCACAAAATTGCGGTGCCCCTTGGGGCCCAACCCAATTGTGAAACTAACTCCTTATAAAGGTCATAAATGAGTGTGTTCCCTCCAATGTGGGACTTCTCATTTTTCAATTCACACATTAAAGCCATCATCAATGCCAATTATGTTTCATCATTTCCAACACCATATGATTTTAATCGAATATTTAAATTAAAAGATGTGTGTACTTCTTTAATTACAATGATGTGTGACCATAATCACCCTATATCTCATAATATGTCTGCCTCGTTCAAGCGCTCTTAAGTTCATGCTTGATTTGTTTGATTACAGTTTGAATTAGAGTTAGCCGAAGTTGTTTTTCAACATCACTTAGTGGCTTCCACATAAAGGTTTCTATTTCGGCACTAGTTAAGAAGATCAACGGTGTTCATTAGAAAAAATCCTTAAAGCAAGCTTTGAATAACACTTGTGATATTCCTCTTAGTCAATTTTCGACACCTTGTTTTAAGGGGAAGCAATAGCTATAAAGATTATAAAGATTATGGAAGATGAAAGTTGCAAGACACTAGATAGACAGACAGTAAGATGATTTTCATTTTTTCATTTTCATCCATTTTTTGGTGGTAAGATATCATAAAGTCTCTCCATGTGTTCTTTATTTATTCTCTTAGACATCAAAGTTCATATCGAATTTGGCCAAAAATAGTAATGTCTAGAGTTGGGTTAGAATTCATGGTCTTCCTATTAAATATTGGTATTCATCTTGCCTTAGATCAAGCATCTCGTAGCAAGAAATTTAGATATTATGTAAGAAATTTTGTGGTTCTTTTCTGATATAAACATATATATTTTTTTAATAATAATTTATAAATTACTAATATATATTTAAAATGTATTACATACTAACTTGATGTCGGGTAGTGTCTGACTTGAAGGGTACAAACAACTAATAACTTTTCGCAAAAATAAAGACAATAGCACCACTATCAAAATAAAAATTAAATAATATTCATTAAATAAATAACTTCAAATAAAAAATAACATTGAAAAACAAAATATTTTTTAATAAGATTTATTAAAAAAGTACTAGTAAAATATTTAAATTGTAAAATTTATATTAAAATTAAAATGTAGTTATTTTTTAAAATGTTGATGAAGTGTAATTTTTTTTATTGTAGTTATTTTTGGTATTATGATTTATTATGTTCATAAAATAGAATTTTATTAAGAAATTGTAATTTTTTTAGCAACAAAATAATACTTATGATAAAAAAAATATTTATAATAATGATCTAATTATAAAATATATAATCTTATAAATATAAAATATTTTATATTATTTTTAAAATATATAAAAAGTTCATCTTTCGAAAGTTTAGTAGATTTGTCCAAAAAATAAAAATAAAAATTATGTTGTTTACATAATATATGATTAATAAAAATTTGAAACAAATGTAAAACTTATTGATTTTAATGTAAATATTTTTTAAAAAAACATTATTAAAATTAATGATATTAATATTTGTTGTTAGTCATTATAAAGAGCTGCAGTTGAGTTCGTACACAAATTTATATACTGCTATTGTATGTATTTTTTTTTTATATGAACTTATTTTATGAAAATGTTAATTAAAAATCATTTAAAATTTTATTTTATATATATAGTCTCTATTATGATTTATTATATTTTTTGTAAATGTTCTCTTAATTGACATATAAAGTATGTCATAATTTATTATTTAGTAATTTGTAGATGTTAATAACAAAATAATACTTTTGAAAAATAAAACATTGATCTTATTAATGATCGTGTAAAATTTATTTAATTTTCTAAATAAACATATATATAATCGCACATATATAGACCGTAGTAAACAACGTTTTGCTAACAAGGTTGAAAAGTTTTACAATTTTGTGACAGTACAGAAAATTGTCGAAGATGAAGGCGGATAAGATGTCCATGTTGTTTATGTCGATGAGATGTCCATGGTGTTTATGTCGAAGACTAGTGGTGGTGTACTTAAAGATGAAATGCAATTTCAAATCTTGTTGTCTCCAACACCAATTAATAATATTTTTGAAAGACTTTTGTTGTCGAATAATATTCCATCAAACAATAATGGAAGGAGTGGAGCAAATTATCACAAGAATTATTATGATGATTAATGTATTCGAATAATATTTGCTATTTTTATTTTTGGTTTGTATGAATATATTATACATTGTTATTTAATTTTGGCGTATTTAATTTTTGGTTTGTATGACATAATTTATTAATTTTTGAATGTTTTATTTTGTTTGATAGTAATAATTTAATTAATATTAATATTATATTTTTATTTTTATATATAATATTTATTTTAAATTTAATTTAAATTTAATTTTTTCATTTTAAATTATATTAATATTTATTTTTATTTATAATATTATATTTTAATATTCATTTCGTATTTTATAAAATTATTTTTTTAATAAAGTCACACATTTGTGGCGGCCTAAGCCCTCACAAATGGGACTCTTTGTGGCGGTCTAAACCCTCACAAACAATTTTTTTTTTTTATCGTTTCATCCTTTATGGCGGCCTAAGCTCTCACAAAAGTCAGATTTTGTAGCGGTATTGACCCTCACAAACGCTTAGTTTTTTAAACAGTTTTATCATTTGTGGCGGTCTAAGCTCTAAAAATTTGTGGCGGACTTTTCAGTCACAAATTTGTGAGGGTTTAAGCTCTTACAAATGGTAACAAAAAAAAATTAGCTTTTGTGACCGTTTTGACCGCCACAAACCTTTATGATTGATTTATTTGTGGCTGCTTTCCTCCCTTTGTGAAGGCTTTCGAAAACCAGAAAAACTTGATTTTCTTGTAGTGAACTATTAGATATTTATAGAATCATTATATAGTCAATAAATAATTTTTTTACAAAGGTGATTTCTAAGGCAAATAAAATGAATACGCAAAAGAATTTTTTTTTTCAGTTTTATTAATAAATTTTTAGCTTGTAAAAAACAAACAAACTAGATTTACATATATGTAATTTAGAAAACAAAAATATTGTTTAATATTATTATATATACTAGAAATAGTATCCCATACATTGAAGATGCGATGTGCAATTCACTTTGTATCGATAATTTTAGATTAATGTGATAATCTCTTAAATCCTTCTCATGACCCAACAATGACGATAAAGGTGTGTTTCAAGTTGATTTTTAGAGGGTCTTGGAAGCGAATAATTTGGAAGGTAAAATCTAAATTATGGTATATATTTAATATTTTTTTAAAATTTTTTGAAAAGAACAGCATAATAGTAAAAGCTCATTTATTATATTGTTATTTCAAAATAATTTAAAGGTTAAATTACATCTGTGGTCCCTTAACTTAACTTCACGTAACGTTTTAGTCATTTATCTTTTTTTTTCCGATTTAGTCCTTTTGTTCCTAACAATATCAAATAAAGTATGAAAATATGAGTTTATTTGAAGATTTGATTTACGAATTTGATGAAATTTGTATTATATTGAAGAATATAATTAATTTTATGAGTTTTGATTGAATGTTTTTTTGAATTTTTGTATAAAAAAGGATAACATTGTTGAAATTTTAAAATATAAAATATCAAATTGTCACTTAAAATTAAAATAAAGGACCAAGTCAGGAAAAAAAAAAAGATAAAGAACTAAAACGTTACCTGAAATTAAGTTAAGAGACCACGAATGTAATTTAGCCTAATTTAAAATATTGACTTATTATTCCAAATCATTTCTCTCTAAGTCTAATTTGCAAACAAACCTTAGAATAGAATGAAATTACAAAAATAATGTCAGACGAGTTACAATTAACGAAGAAATTTTTTTTCCACTTTCCACTTCTTATCTACCATTCTCCATGTACCCAAGTAGATCAAACACGCCTCTGTAAAAAAATATAACATTTCAAATTTATATTAATTTTTATTCTCAGATTCATGTGATAATGTTGCATGTACCTAACAAGAGCAATATACATACAAAAACATAGTTATTAATGGAGAAGAAAAATCAAAAGAGACGACATATTTTTGTCCTCCAGTAGAAATTGGTAATTTAATTGAAGGGTTTGACAAAACCTTCATTCCATCTAAATCTTCCTAACCTTATAAATTATCTAAAAATATAGTAGCAATTTAATAAATATTATATGAAGCTTTTTACAATTATTTAAAAAGATAATAAGGAAGTTAGATGAGTATTTTAAGAGATAAAGTCTATAATTTTTGTAAAACATGTAATACACAAAATATTAATAATTTTTAAATAAAATCATAATATAAATAATTACAATAAAGATCATTATTTGCAATGAGATGATTGTATTGTCTCTACAACTTTAAAAAATTATGACGTGTCAGAATTAATAAAGTAAAAACGTTATGCATCAAGTAATTTAGTTAATATTTTAAAATTGATTGAATATTGTTTAAATAAATTTTATTTATTAATTAAATTAACTATATTTATAAATACTCTATAATAATAAATAATATAAGAAGTATTGTATAATTTTCTAAACATATGATATGGAAGTCCGATGATCGAGTGTTCTAAGAGATTACGTTTATGATTTTTGTACAAACGAACAATACACAAATATTAGTAATTTTGAAAAAAATCAGAATAGAAATAATTACAATAAAGATATTATTTAACAATGAGATAATTGTATTGTTTTTTTAATCATAATTTAGAATGAATATATATATTTTATTGGTTACAATTGTTGAACTTCAATCACATATTTGATTTTTTATTTAAAATTCATAATCCACTATTCATTTATAAAATTCAGTATTATTATTAAAATATTCAATTATATGCACGATCGTAATGATAAAAAACAAAACAATAAGTTTGAGAAATATTGGTAACTTGTATTTAACTACAATATTGTTTTATTATTATTATTATTATTATTATTATTATTATTATTATTATTATTATTATTATTATTATTATTATTATTATTATTATTATTATTATTATT
>NC_021164.2:53417320-53449382 GCF_000331145.2 Cicer arietinum | reverse complement strand
AAAAACATGACTCCAACACCACTCTTTAATCTTATTTTTGAATTCTACAAAGAATATTTTTTTTTCTTTCCAAAAATACTTATTATTAAACAATATTTTTAATTTTAAACAAATAAAAACAATAATTATTAAAAAATTTAATAATTAGATTAGATGAAATAAGAATTTTTAAAATAATGGACATGACATATATAAATTAAGTAAATTAGTAAATGTAAAGATGAGTAAGTAACTTAATAATGAATTTTTATTTTTATTATTCAACATAGTATGTTATTTATATGAATGAAATACATGACATTTAAAAATTCATATAAATCTTGATGTATCAAGTGACAAAATATTTTTCATTTCGGTACTACTCATAAAATACTAAAGAAAAATAATCTTCCTATAACAAAAAAAAATTACAATACACATAAAAACTATGATTATTTTTTATCTTTGAATTTGCATGTTAGTCTTCATTAATCTTTCATGAATCATTTGAATTCTTTTGAATTTGTATGATATTTAATAATAAATTTAGAATGTAAAATGTATAGTATATTAGTAAAATTAAAATGGAACCATTTAAAATAATAGTTTTTGAAAAATCATTATACACTTTCACATAACTATCAACTCGTCAAATCACGATGTAATAGATTTGTTAGAAAAGTGTTTGAAGTTTGAAAAATCATTACTTCCAATAAAAACTAAAGACTGTGTAATAGATGTAATGAATTGTATTTAGCCTAAATTTTATATTTACTTAAATAAAATATTTTTTTTCTCTTCAATATAACTCTGTGGCAACACTGTTCAGAAAAAATCTTACAGAGATGTACAATTTTTATGAGACAAAATTTAGAAACATAAACAATAAAAAATATATATAACAAAATAGTAATTTTTTTTTATAAATAAAATAACAATGACATATTGAAATAAATTCACCTAATTCGTGTGAACATATCTACCAAAGTAGTAATTGATGTCAACATTTCGAACGTGTCTATGTATCATTTTGCAGATTCAATATGAAATGGTGTCCGATTGTTCCATGTACACCAGAAAGTTGTTAGAAGCAACACCAATAATATAATTTAAAATTTGAATTAAACCTTGTCATCCTTCAAGACCATTTCCATTGCATAAAATTTATGTTTAAACCACAATCGCACAACTTTAACAACCAAACTCCATGGCTCAGAAATTGAAGCAACAAAATCTTTTTTTTCAAACATCAGAGGAGAAAGATAAACACAAAATGAATAAGGAATATTTGGTAAAGAAAAGTTAAAAATGATTTGTGTAACATGAATGATATTTACAAAGGAGACGCAAAAAATGAGAGGAAGAGAGACAGTTGACCGAGAAGACGAATTAAAAAGGAAAATCTAATGGCACTAAAAGAATTCTTAAAATAAAATAAATTTTTTAATTAAATTAATTTAAAGCGGTGTTGCTAAAGTAGTGGTTAAAAAACAATTACCTTAAAAAAACTGTCAAATATTTCGAATTTCTGGGAATGAAATTGAGTACGGAGAGACTGTGACTAAACTCTCGAACCAAAACTATTTTGCAAATTCAAATTGAATTGGTGTCCGGTTGTTCTATATGCTTCAGAGTTAGACGCAACACCGAGAGAACAAAAGTTGTACACAACTCTCTCACGAAAAGTAGTCTCAAATCGAGAAATAAGAGCTTTTCGCACTGTTGTTTGAATTTTATGACCCTAACAATATGAAACACAAGTTTGTTAAATTAATAACATAACAAATAAGTTTGTGTATAATTTAAAATTTGAATTTATAAAACAAAGAGTTAAACCTTGTCATCCATCATCAATACAATTTCCATCGCATAAAATTTATGTTTGATATTCAGATCAGACAAAAACCATAATCGCATGATTCTAACAACCAAATTTCATGACTCCTTTTTTGGAGAAATTGAAGCAACAAAATCTTATTTTTTTGTCGGACATCGAATAACAATAAACAAAAAAATAAATAACGAATTTTTAAAATAGAAAAAATTAAGAGGAAATTGTGTACAGATGAGATAATAAATGATATTTATAAAAGAGACAAGGAAAATGAGAGATTATTGAGGATAGACGGTTAACGGATGACGACGAATTAAAAAAGAAAATTGGAAAATAATTAGTAAAATAAAATAAATTTTTTAATTAAATTAATTTGAAACGGTGGTTGATAAAGTAGTGTTTAAAAACAATTAACTTAAAAAACTATCAAGTAATAGTGTACTGTATTTTATTTTTAATTCATTCTTCTTATTTTTTAATTAGCCATTAACTTCTCAACGATGCATCATCATGTATAAAGTCGTGGTATAATGGAAGTTTTATTTTTTTCTTAAAAAAAAAAATCTTTTATTTTTAATTCATTCTTCTTATTTTTTTAACTGGCCATTAACTCGCCTTTTATTTTTAATTCATTCTTCTTATTTATTTAACTGACCATTAACTTTTCAACGGCCGCATAAATTACCTTAAAAAACTGTTAAGAGTCGTGGTGTATTGTATTTTATTTTTAATTTTTTAATTGGCCACTAAATTCTCAATGCATCACGTACAAGGTCGTGATGTAATTGGAAGTTTTATTTTTTTCTTTCTTAATTTTTTAATTTTTAATTTTTAATTTTTAATTTTTAATTTTTAATTTTTATTTTTAATTCATTCTTCCTAATTTTTTAATTGGCCATTAACTTCTTAACGAACGTATGAGATATTATTTCTATTAATAGAAACTTAATATATTCCTAACACTCTATTTGACTGACACGTGGTAAACTTGCTAAATTATCATCTTTGTTTTATTATAATGTATAGATATATAGGTAGATAGATAGATTGACATATAGACAGACAAACATACACAGAGATAGACACATAGATAGATAAAAACAGATAGATAGATAGATAGATATATAGATAGACAAACAGACAGTTAGACATAAAGATAAATTGATAGATTGTTTATGTAATTTACTATTTTCAAAAAGAATTTGTTAAAAAGACTATCACTTTTAGTTTTCAATGCAATTTTAATCTCTTTTTTTTAGTTGTACTATTTAATTAATATTATATGTGTGTCCCTCTAAATTTATTATTTACTCACTTTGCATTTATTATTTATGATAATTGAAATAGATCAATTGATATAAGGATAATCTGGTCAGATCTCTTTCTTTTGCCATCATTTTTTAATCTATGTAAAATGATCAAATGTGACAGTTATTTTAGGACAGTCTATCTCTTAGATAAAATACATTTTGTTAGTTTTTCGTCTTTACCCTCTAATTCTCAAGAAAAATAGATTCTAGTAATCTAAAATTCATGCGAAAGATAATAAAGTCTAACAAAAATTACTACAACCATTATTCAAACTTGTCAGATTCTTGTGAATGATTTATACGGAAGCTCATTAATCACTTGAATAAATTATTTAGGTCTAATGTTAGCTTTTTATGTTCAAATAATATAACTCATAAAATTAGCCAGAATTTTAAATTTCTCGTGAAACAAAGTTGTTAAACTCTAGTGCCAACTCTTAAACTTGTCTGATTCTACAAGTCTAGGTCAAGAATTTGAGTCGACTTGATTGTTGAATTGAAATATGATAAACTCGTAACAAGTTTACACGAGTTAGCTCGTTTTAAACTCGGTGGAATCGGTTGAACTCAGACAAATTTACACGAGTTCGCGAGTCCAACTATTAAATCCCAATTGACCGGAATTAGTAATTGGCTAAACTTTAAGATATATGTTTAATGTTTTTATATTTTGGTGGGATAATTAACCTATTTCGATACAAGTTTAAAGTAATTGAGTATGATAATTTATTATATTGATTCAGTTTTTTTTTTTCTTATTGAAATTTTATAATTTTTGATGAACTCATAGTCACATTATAAGTATATATGTAATGTATAAATTATTTTTAATATTATTTTAATATAAAATAAACTCTTACAAGTTTCATATCAATTATACAAGTTGAGTTTAACTAATCAAAATGAATTTATTTAAACTTTCGAGTTTGACATATTGTCCTAAATGGTGCATCTCAATCTCCATGATTAAAACTTTCTAACGAGTTTCGAAATGTAAAAACTTTCTAACAATCTGAAATTTTCGAAATGTAAAAATCCAAAAATATGGAGTATTCAGTTTCGAAACTTTGGAATTCATGGAAAGTTTCAAAGTTGTTTCAGAAGTTTGGCCTTCAATAAAACTTCTGAAACGTGCTTCGAAAATTTGGGAACAATATGAAAGTTCTGAAATGCATTTTTTTAAAAGCTTTTTTCCATTTTGTTAATATTGATATATTGCATTTCCTAGAATGAGAGGTGTATTTGACCAAATTATTCGCAACTTGATAGGTGATAGATGTGATGGTGTAGAGAGAATGCCACCACCAACATCAAATAGACGACAAAATGAAGCAAATCAATTAGGCAACGTCGTTGAAGACAGGATGTCTATGATGTCGTTGAGCCTATTGAGCATGCACAGATGGAGGAGAATGTCCCTGAGCCTCCACAGATGGATGAGGATGTCCCTGAGCCTCCACATATGGAGCAGGATGAAGAACAGTGTGCTGAACATGCGGATGATGTTGATGATATTCATGATGCTGCTGCACATGCTGATGATATTCATGATGCTGATGATATTGATGAGCAAGATCAACAGACCGAATTTCTCGGAGGATCGATGGTGACGTATGTGTTGACACAGTATGAACACCACGTGGCTCGGAGGCTATTGGAAGGAGAGGTATATTTTAAATAATTTTTAATTATATTTAATTAATTGTTTATTTAAGTTTATTTAATTAATTTAATTATGTTTGTTTAATTTAAGTTTATTTAATTAATTGTTTATTTAAATTTATTTAATTAATTGTTAGTTTCTTTAATTTAAGTTTAATTAATTTAAGTTTATTTAATGTAAATTTATTTAATTAGTTGTTTATTTAAATTTATTTAATTAATTATTTATTTAAGTTTATTTAATTACTTGTTTATTTAAGTTTATGTAATTAATTAATTATTCTGTAATTACTCACATGATCGTGGATCGTTAAAAGTTATTACTCATGGATTGAAGCTGAAGAAGTTTGTCGAAGTTCCTGTGCCAGATCCTATACAACATTGGATTCAGGAATCTGGGCAGCTACATCTCTCTTCAGCCTACCTCACTATAGCTGATGCTGGTTTGATATATGCATTTGTTGAAAAATGGCATATGGAGACCAACTCAGTTCATTTGCCATTTGGAGAGATGACTATCACGTTAGACAACGTCGCGACCCTCCTTCACATCTCACCTTGGTAATTTTTTTGATGCACCTGTGTATATGAACACTAATAATGCTGCAAGAGCTGCACATGAGTACTTAGGTGCAACATGGGAGGAAGCACTAGCTGAGATTAATTATAATAAACTTGTCCAATATAGATTGCAATTGTTGCGTGATTTATATAGTTGCCTCATTCAAACTAACCAGTTTGAGTGTGCAGATAGAACGTATTTGTTGCATTTAGTTGGCAACACTACTTTCGCCGCTAAAACACATACTCGTGTGGAGGTGAAATACATTAGTTTATTTATTGATTTAGATAGTTGTCAGAACTATTCGTGGGTTACCGCGACATTGGTTTTCCTTTATGACAATCTGGGAGATGGAGCTGTCCACGACACTCGAAAGTTGGGAGGTTACATGACCCTATTACAGGTATATCATTTATATTAAGTTGTGTTATTTATTTAAGTTGTGTTATTTTATGATGTTACTTATGTTGCAGTGATGGATTTACGAGCACTTCCCTAGGATCTGTAAGCGGGGCGATAGAGGAGCGGTTCCTACACATCTACCAAGAGCTTTTAGTTGGACTGCAAAATATGACGTTGAAGGTGGATTAATGATATATCGTCGGAGACTTGATGCTTTGTTGCTCGAGGATGTAGTGTTTACACCATATGCTGGTGATCGAGCTAATCATCTGTTTGTATCGATTTTGATGTTCTCTGGACATCTTTGATGTGGTGGAGTCTCAGTCCCATATTTTCTAGAGCGATATCTTCGACAGTTTGGTCGTTTTTAGTATATTATGCGTGACGTTCCTCCAGTGCCGAACAATATAGATTGGGTGTGGAAGACTACTATGAGATCATCTGTAGCGAGGAACATCAACATACTCCCAATATGAAGGATCACGAGGAGTATTTAATTATTTTTTCCTTTTACCAGCTGTCTTGGTTCTCACCTTCTCAGGTGGTACATGTATTGATGTTGTATGTGGAAATACAAGTTCACGCATCTTTGCCCTGAATATCCTTTGACCAACAATATCTTGTTTCTTCATGTACGCTTTCATTGCTTCCAACTCTTTTGAAAGATTCTTTATACTTCAATTCATGCTCAATGCTTAAATTTCTCCAAAAAAACATGAATGCTATCTAAAGAGATAACATTACCAGATATCTGCAACTTTGCCAACTCACAAGCACATGGTAATCCATGAGTTGTTCTAATTGAGCAACTACATTTTGTTTTGTCAGTATCTACAATCTTCACCATCTGCAACTGTTTGTCAATTTTTTTTAAACATTTCCTTGATACACATTGATGTAGACTTTGAAAAAATGGTGAATTATACTCGTGCTCAACATCCTTGATGGTTTTCTGAAAAGACGATTAAATGATACATATTTGGTTCTTCAACATCATATTCACATCATCCTAACTTTTACACAAATCACCAAAACTAGTTTGCATCATGTTTTTCAATCTCCAATGAGCAGACTCAATTCTACAAATAAATTAAATAACTCAAATTAAAACAAATCAAATAAACTAGTAAATCATATTTTCTAAAACAAAACAAATCATAATTTAAAAATACCTGTTAGATGTTTTGTTCCCCAAATGCATCACTCTATTGGTCCAAACCTTGACAAATATTTATTTGTATGGTGCTAACCATGAATCTTTTGCATAATCAACAAAAAGAATAATATCGGCATACACTAACTCAAAGTGTTGCAAGTGATGATCATACTCCTCCACACTAGTCGAATATAAATTTTTTTTCCCATAAATCCATTACTTCTTCTTGTCTATCATTTTTCACATATTATTTGCATCTTGCACCAACATTTTTTTCAATATGAAAACGACATAGCAAATGTATTAAAGTAGGGAACACAACACTAATCGCATTCATCATGACAAGATCTCTATCAGTCACAATAATTTTAGAAATGAAAGTATCATATTTGAACAACTATCGTACATTTTCAAATGCTCAGATGAAGTTATCTTGCCACTCTTGTTCCAAGTAAACAAACCCAACCGAAAATATTAAACTAGTAGATGTGACACAGATAATTTCAAGTAATGATAATCGATATCTATTTGTTTTGTATGTGCTATCACATATCAAAACAAAATAAAACGTGTTTGAAAAATTTATACAATCAGGATGCGTCCAAAATATATCTCTTAAAACATCTTAATTCTCTTGTCTTCTTGTCCAATGCACATAATTTTCTTGTTGTATTAACTTCAACAAATGTTGCATTTCTGTGTATGAACCTCTCAACGATGATTGATAAGTACTTCTTGCTTTATATATTTGACTAGGAATTGTGAGATTAGCTTTATTTCTCTCTTTAAAAGTATTTAAAATGAATATGGATGCAAACTTATACTTTGTCATGTCATTGACAAATTTCCTTTCTTCTTCGTTTAAACGCCCCAAATATGAATGACCGGTTACAACATGAAGTAAATCATGTTTGTGTATTCCACAACGAACACTAATTTTCTATCCTTCACCGACACTTAACAATATACATTTGAGAGTAAATGGATAATTTTTCTTGTGAGAACATGTTACTGTTGATTTTGTTTTTGATTTATATCTTCCACCTCTTTCGCATTCCAAAATTAATTTATCTTTTCTTTCCCTTTTTTTGGTTGCTTGATCTGATCGAATGGTAACAATTAAAATTCCGTTTTCCTTCCAATGTTTTTTGCCCATTCAAATACAACCTCTCGAGAGGGAAATACCTACAAAATGTGTTTCAAATAAAACATCAAATATATTGCTATAAAAAAGATTGATCGGTGCTGGATTATCAGTAATACTACCTGATCGGTGGTGAATTTTTCTGTAGAATCTATAACTGTTCTTGAAGCAGGAACCTCAATTCTACTAATACCTAATTTCAAAAATAGTAATAAATTTAATTCATAACAATATTATAAATTTCGAAATGGAGCTACTTCGAATGTTTGAAATTTTTGAAGGATATGTGTTTCGAAAGTTTAAAATTTTTGAACATTACATTTTGGAAGTTCCAAATTCATCAAAACTTTCGAAAATTTTGATGTATTCTGGAAAATCACACTTCAGAACTTTCAAAATTATCAAAAGTTTCGAAAGTTTCAGAGGATCCTGGGAAATAGCATTTCGAAACTTTGTTTATCAAAAGTTTCGAAATTGGTTAAATTTTCTGGAAAATTAAATTTTGAAAGTTTGTAATTTTCGAATATTTAGAAAAATAAAAAAAAGCAAAGTGATCTTTTTTCATGGGAATGGGGGGTGGGAGGTACAATTGGGGGGGTGCACGGTATAATTATCATTCTTATGTTAGGATAATTCTTTTTAACTCCCACATAGTCTCAAAAGTCGAAATTACTTTTTTAAATCTGACTATAAGTTGATTAAAATTCAGAGATTCAATTTTATTTTTGATAAAAATAAAGATATAAATTTTAATTCTTGAAAAAATTAAATCGGGGCAATTTTGTCGTATATTTTTTTATATTTTGATTGATTCATGAATGATTGATGGAGGAAAGAAAAGAAAGTGAAGAAAAGAGAGGAATAAAAAGATAGAAAATAAAATGATTACTTAATTATTATATCTAGCTTTTGATAAACCAACATGATATAATAAATTAATTCAGAACATTATTATACGAAACCTCTTTAGTTGAAATTCTTATTTATAAGCTAGGTTAAAAATTTGCAGTATAGAATAAGAACAATAATTTAATATGTTACTCTTATAAAATATAATATAATTTCAATATGAAAAATTAAAATATAATAAATATAAATAAAAGACAACATAAATTTTATATTAATCTGAAAATAAAATATTAGTAATTAACTTAAAAAACATGTATGATTTATGATAAGGGTAGTCTTGTTATTTTATATAATCTAATAAATGATTATTTAAAATTATAAAAAAGTTTAAATATGTCTTTGGTCCTTGCAATTATAATATTTTTTGATTTTGGTCATCATAAGTTTTTTTTATTTGATTTACATCCTACAAATATAATTTTATTTTAAAATAGTCATTCTCTCATATTTCTGTTACAAAAACACTAACATTGGTAATATGTTTTTTGTTCCACCAAGTATTTGTGAGAATGAGTAACATAAGTCCTCCTCCTCATTCAACACAACAACAACAACAATTTGCTAATCATAATAAATTTTTGTCTACTTTTTTAACAAAAATTTTAATCTCTACTTTTTTAAATCTCTACTTTTTAATCTCTACTTTTTTAAACAACAACAACGTCTTAATCTCTACTTTTTTAAATTTTTGTTAATCATGGTACGATAAATCCAAAAAGATATTTCATTATCGGATAGAGTTAAGGACTAACTATGTATATATTTTGTCTATCAAACCAAAAGACATTTTTAGTTTTTGAATTTGCGATCAGTTTGGTAATATTATTGAGCCATCGTTGTTTTATAAAAGATACGTTTCAGAATTTCAACAAACGCACAATGTCAATATAATTTCGTAAAACCTATCGTAATTTCAACATGCCATAACACAATCGAGTTAACATTTCTCCATTTCTAAAGAACAAAGAGTTCTTTTTTTTTTTTTGTCTTAAAACAAATTCTATTACAAGAGATATAGACTCTAAGATTATTTTAAATAATTTATATATTTTAAAAACAAAATACATTCAACAATCATTTAAATTACACAAAAATATGAAATTATTCGTTCAACTTTTTCTTTATCATTTTAATCATTTAAGTTCGTAAAAGTTACAAAGTTGAACTATTTTTTAGTCCAAACCTCGTTTCAATAATTTTTAACTTGAGATCATTTCAAGAACAACCTAGTAAGTTTTCATTTGATTTCATGAAATGGATTAAGAGAATTTGCATTTACTTTCATGAACCTAAAATGTCTTTCACTCGAATATTACCTCGTTTAATTATTTTTCTAAAAGTTGATTGATGATTTATATTCTTATGATTATTGCGATTAAAATCTTTTAAGAATCACACGAGCTTATTTAAAAAATAGGAGAATTTTAGGTTTCAATTTAGCTAATCGAGATTAGGATCAATTGTGTAAATATTTACAAACATAAATGACTAACTTGATACAAAAAATAAAAAATAAAAAATAAACTGAAAGCACAATATAATATATTTTGTCTTTTTAAATGATTAAAGTTTGACAAAATGGAGTATTTCTATGTATATTTCTCCTAATGAAAGTATTTATTTCTTTTCATTAAAAAAAAGGTGTTTATTTCTTTTAGAAAATAAAAAAATTTAAACAAAACACTTTTTTTGGTACAAAGGAGGGCAAAGTCCCAAAGAAGGAAGACTAATGAGAAACTAAACGAGGAGTACATCTCCAATAACATCATTAGCAAAAAGCAATTTGGCTAGCAAATTTTAAAGAAGCAAATGACCACTTTAACCCTTCTAGTCCAACTCAAGAATCTTCTAAATTTAATAGAGAAAGCTCCATCTTACAATACTTCTAATGGTTCATCGCCTCACACTTCTCAACAACACTTTTGAATCAACACAAAGTTCTATTGCCAAAAAACCTCTACTGCGAGGTAACTTTAAACCTTCCAAGACTCCCCAAAGTTATGACCAAAGCACTACAAGAACCCTAGTATTTCGAGAAACCACAAATTAAATTACCATTAAGGTCTCAAATCAACGCTTCATAACCAAAAGTGTTCAACTCAAGAGTTACATAATTCGCTAGTAACCCCTACAAACCGCGAATTAGTTCGTGAGTACCGGTTCGCGGTACTTTTGCGAACCGGTTCACCAAAATTCACAAACTGGTTCACCAAAATTCACAAATAATTTGCTAATTTTGACAAATTTAGTTTATATAAACTTTAACTGCATTAATATATAACTTTAACTATATTAATATATTGCCACATACTCTTGTACTAATGTGGTATAAGCACAAATACAATTACTCTTGTACAAAAAATTGTTGTACTTATATAGATAACTCAACTTTTAGTATTTTAGAAACAATCAATGTGGGACTACTTAGAATTGTTGTACTCATATAGATAACTCAACTTTTAACATTTTATAAACAACCAATGTGGGACTAGTATTACAAATTCTTCCATTTTTTACATAATTCAATACTCCCACTCTTGTGTCAAGACCATTAATTTTTTTTGTTTTTTATTTTAACATACCGATTTATATATTAAAATGTACCACAAATCGAAACTGCGTACCAACTATATATACCCCCACGTACCGAATACTTTGAAGGTTACGTACCGCGTACCCGAACCCGTACCACGTACCAAAGAGAATTGCGAACCAGGTGACTATGATTCAACTTCATCCAACCCCACAAGGAATGAAGTCAATGCACATAAGCATTTTGTCTATCCACTTACATTCATCCTCAACAACTTCTCAAATAAGATGAGAAAACTTGTCCATGCAAATAACAAAATTATAAGGAGACACATGATCCCCTGACAAATACCCTTTTGAGTTCTGAAAAACTTCACTCTAACACCAATTGAATGAGATCTACATGGACGATGTGATTATCAAGATCAAGGTACTCAATCACATTTCGTTGACATTGCAACAATTTTTTGACAAATCAGGAAGAACGAGATGTGTTTCAATCCAGAAAAGTGCACCAATTTTCCAAAAGTCGAAACATGCAATCATCTTTAAAAATAAAGCAGAAGAGATGAAATAACAATCTCTATAAAAATTAGAATCATAGATCAATGCTTGTATTACCAGAAAAACAAATTACACTGGTGAACAAACAAGACGAAAAACCTCACATTGCTTTTGATAAAAGTGGAAGTACCCTGAAGAATATCAACAATTCACAATTTTATCACCCACGACTTATTATTTCCTTTCCAAGTCTAGCGTGTTGGGGAGTCCGAAGGCACTGGAGCATTAACGGACCATATGTTCTAGGACTACAAATGATTTTAACATCACTATCTCAATCCAAAATCTTAAGGTGTATATGAGTCACTATTCTTATATATTTAACATTTAGCCAATTCTTAATTAATGTGGGACTTAAGCACTCCCACTTGAACTCAACAATCTCATCCTCAAGTGTGTGTCTTTCAGTCCTACATCTTATATACATACATCAGTGTTATTACCAATGGACACGCTTGCTGTAACTACAAGAAGAAGACTTTAAATACAAAGATCAAATATCAGGCTTCACTCTCGTTATCCCGTCAAGCAGAACCAAAGCTCTGGTACAACCTATTGAGGAGTCAGGAGGTGCAGGAGCCAAATAGACCAAATACTCTATGACCAAGAGTTTGCTCTATGAATTTTTGCGTAACCTTTATCATCCCATTTTCCAATCTCTTGATTACACAAAAATTCATAGAGCAGGAGCAGCCAAATAGACCAAATACTCCATGACCAAGAGATTTAAAACAAGTTATCTTGTAGTCTAAAATAATAGCGACGGCAAAACGTACATTAATCGAGCAGCCACTAAAATAAACAAATTCTAATATGAAAAGAAAGATTAAATACAAGTCACTACGATGAACATTGTCATTTGAAAGCAAGAATTGACTTTATTATTTATTTTGATTTTTTATGAATTGAGGATCTATTTACTGTGACTTGACGTGTAATGTACAATATTGGATTTTGTGTTCAATGTGAACTTCTTGATAAACAAAGAAAATGAAAGAAATCTTAAGAAAATTTTACAAGTAAGAGGAGAAAAGAAACTCTGGTGAAACTAGGAGAAATTTTAGGATTAAACAAAATATAAAAAGGTTTTTTCTAAATTAATATATAGAGCTTAATTGACTGTCTCAAAAATTCATCTTTTTACTTTATTATATAGAATATAAATTAAATTAGCACCCAAAAAATTGACAATAGTTATTTATGAAATTGAATTTAACAAGGCTTTAAATATTCAATTTGACTTTCTACTCCTAAATCAACTAAAAATGATTATTTGTTTTTTAATTTAAACAACTAAATTATTTACTGTTTATAAATTTTGTCTAAAAATCCACTCCCACAGGTGCTACACTAGTTAGTTAATTCAAAATGTAAATATCAACTTTTAAAATCTCCCAAAATTCTTAATAAAAAATAAAATAAAATCTCCCAACATCCTTTCAGAAAATTGAAATTGAAGCCGTTTGATCTCATACATTTATTTTTATCACAAATAGATTCAATCGAAAGGGAGTGACATCTTAACATAGTGCCGCGCATATGAATATGACCAAAACTAGTTAATAGAGATATGATATCTTTTTCATTATTTTATAAATATGCCCAATATATTTTATTAATGTGTATAATTGATCACCGGTACTCAAGTTGGTTGCAAATGCATAAAATGTATTCCATAAATTCACTATTCATTGTACAAAACAAATATGCAAATAGTTTTAAGGTTTAAATGCAGTTTTAGTTCTTCTATTTTTACTGATTCATGAAATTAGTCTTTCTATTTAAAAAGTAGATAGTTTTGGTCTCTTCCTATGATTTTTTAACTAAAAATGATGACGTGAGATGTTTTAAATAATGTGACATATGAAAGGATGATCTACAATGACTAATTCCTATGAAATTAGAATTAAACATGCTTCTATAAACTTAAATTTGAACTTAGGATCTAAACACTAAAAAATCTTTCCAAGGATCCAAACACTGCTCTATGCATCATTATAGGTCTCTATGTTTCAGTGTTGAGTCAACATATATGTGATGTCAAAACGTTGTGGTAAATTAAAACCGACTTGTTTATGTTAAAAAAAAAAAAAGTTAACCAGGGCAAATGGCGATATAGTTCCATGCAAATTGATTCACTCGAAATCAAGTAAACAATATACAAGTAATAAACAGCGTAGAGATTTATCACATATTATTAAAGTCAATGACCAATTTTTCTTAATGCTTAAATTAGATGGAGGAAATTGAATAGGCAACATATGTATTGATAAAAAAATATTACCTTAGTTTTTTTATTAAAGAAGGACGGACATTATTCATTCATTTAAATTGGTAAACTATATCAATAAAATACAAATTTAAAATTACTAAAATAAAAAAGAATGAATATTTGAACAAACTTAAATCATCCAAGTTAATAGCACAAAACAGAAACATGCCTACAGTATGACAGATTTCGTTGCTCGGAATACCTATGCCTCCAAATTTATAACGATGACATCAAAGTCATTGATTGATATCTGTAATAGATCAAAGTTACTCTATTGATCTAAATCAAACGAACATAAAATCACAAGAAACAAAAAAAAAAAAAAACCAAAAGAAAAACTAATTTGCAAACCATAAACAAAAAAATATATGTTACTAATGAATAAAATAAAAATATTTTATTTGAACCTTACAAATAAGTAATTCAAGTATATAGTAGGAAACAATTGTATTATTGTCACAATAAAAATTCTTATAAGTGACACCATCGAAGAATATTTGACTTCTGCTCTTCATTTTTATCACACATGGTATCGTTCATCAATCCACTTGCCACATGCCCTTCAGATAAAACCAGTAGTAGAAAGGAAAAATAGATACTTGCTTTTGCTTGTTTGTTAATTTAATCAATCACATTCTTCATCTCTAAACAATAGAGTTCCTCACTCCATCTTATACTCCAATGAGCCTTTGTTTCATGTTGTTCCACGTGTTTTTGGATGTATTTGTTTTGTTCACGATCTTCAACTGGATTACATAAGTTGTCTTTGTCTAGCAAAACCATCAAATGTGTTTTCCTTAGATATTCTAGATTGCAAAATGGATTTCATTGTTACTCTCCTATTCATAATCGTTATTATGTCCCTGCAGATGTAAGATTCTTGGAAGAAAAATTATATTTCTTACCATCCTCAATTGAGTCTTATGATATTCACGATGTATATTTCATTCCTTATTATGGTCCATCATTTTCTCCTTTGCAAGAATCAATTTCAGTTATAGATTCAACCCCAAATATTCTTGACAATCCTCCACCCAAGCCATCTCATAGACCATTTGATACATATCAACATCGTCCACGGGTTCCTTATACCATTTAAACACAATGAATGAGAAACTAAATTATATCATACTCCTGAGGCCAAATCTACTATGGACATACTTGGCAAAGAACTTGATTTACGCATTGCTCTTAGGAAAAATACACAATCAACACAAAATTCTTATCATATTATAACTTTTGAAGTTATCATTGTTTCTCTCTTTATGGTTATTTGTGAGGCACTTCATCATCCAGGATGGCAACAAGCCATGATTGATGAAGTGCATGCTTTAGAGCATCACTACGCGAAAAAACACATTTTACAGTGCTTTTTTTAAGCCATTTACAACGCTTTTTCAAAAAAATAAGCGCTGTGGAAACGAGCGCTGTAAATGATACAACAGCGCTTTTAAAAAAGCGCTATAAAACATGTAAATACAACGCACGCTTGTTATGCACATTTTACAGCGCTTCTTCACAAAAAGCGCTGTAATATGCACCCCATTATATGAGTTATGGGTGTGCATATTACAGCGCTTTCTCAAACAAGCGCTGTAATATGCCCAACCATAATTCATATATGGGTGGGCATATTACAGCGCTTTCTCACAAAAGCGCTGTAATATGCCCACCCATAACTCATATAATGGGGTGCATTTTACAGCGCTTTCTCAAAAAAGCGCTGTAAAATGCCCATCCATAATTTCATATATGGGTGTGCATATTACAGCGCTTTCTCAAAAAAGCGCTGTAAAATGCCCACCCATAATTTCATATTATGGGTCTGCATTTTACAGCGCTTTTCTTGTACATTTTACAGCGCTTTCTTACGAAAGCGCTGTAAAAGGTGCACCATTAAAGCGCTTTAGAACAACATTTTACAGCGCTTTTTAAAAAAAGCGCTGTAAAATGTGTGTTTTTTTTTTTTTGAAACGCTGTAAATTAATTATTTGAAATGAAAAGCGCTTTTTAGCTTTTTATGGCATTTTTGAGTACCTCGAAAAGGAGCAAATGTACGATCTTCTCGAACATAAGGAGCTGAGTGTTACTGTAATCAGCTTGTACATAAGGTAAAAAATACTTTTAATTGCATTTATTTGTAATTAATTAAATGTATTGGTAATTAATCTAGTTTAAAATTTTCATTGAAGGTTTTTGTACGAGAAGGTCGTGTGCACGAGGAAACTGTCAAATAAATACTCATTCTTGTCTCCGCATAAGATGTCGATGTTCAAACTCGATCCAGACAATGTAAAACACTACATTGTAGATATGTTTTTAAGAAATAAAGAAAGTGATAAATTGTTCTTGGCACCATATAATTCAGGGTACGTAATTTTATCTTTTTTAATTGATGAGAATTTAATTTATTAGTTGTCTATAAACAAAATTGCTTAACCAATTTTTTGTTGTTGTAGGGCACATTGGGTGCTATTTGCAATCAATGCGGTCTCTGAAGTGATATACTATTTGGATCCCGTGCACGGCGATTACACCAATCACCCCGGAATAAAGAATATGCTCGACACGTAAGTAATATTCATTTATTTCTTACATATATATATTTATATATATATATATATAAATATATATATGTAAGAAATAAATGAATATTACTTACGTGTCGAGCATATTCTTTATTCCGGGGTGATTGGTGTAATCGCCGTGCACGGGATCCAAATAGTATATCACTTCAGAGACCGCATTGATTGCAAATAGCACCCAATGTGCCCTACAACAACAAAAAATTGGTTAAGCAATTTTGTTTATAGACAACTAATAAATTAAATTCTCATCAATTAAAAAAGATAAAATTACGTACCCTGAATTATATGGTGCCAAGAACAATTTATCACTTTCTTTATTTCTTAAAAACATATCTACAATGTAGTGTTTTACATTGTCTGGATCGAGTTTGAACATCGACATCTTATGCGGAGACAAGAATGAGTATTTATTTGACAGTTTCCTCGTGCACACGACCTTCTCGTACAAAAACCTTCAATGAAAATTTTAAACTAGATTAATTACCAATACATTTAATTAATTACAAATAAATGCAATTAAAAGTATTTTTTACCTTATGTACAAGCTGATTACAGTAACACTCAGCTCCTTATGTTCGAGAAGATCGTACATTTGCTCCTTTTCGAGGTATTCAATATACTCATCTCCAAAGATGTCTTGATTCATTTGTACAATGGGCGAATCGTTGCTGCTGCCCATGTTCCTTTTTATTTGGATGTCAAGACACGCCCCGTATTTACCAAGGCGTGGCTGACTTTTATTAGGAGCAGCAGCAGCAGCGACCGATTTTCCCCGATCCAGATTTTTTGTTGCTGCAAGTTTTGCAGCTTTATTACCCTCCAGCCTTTGTAGTTTGGCAGCCCTATTAACCTCCAATTTTTGAGGTCTGCTGCCTTTTTTTGGCTGTAGGGGTGGTTTATTTATTTGGACCTACAAAAATGAGGTAAAATGTTAGTTTATTGAATCTGAAAAAATAAAAAACCTTAGGCAATAAATGTGACAAACCTTTTCGGGAGATGTAACTGATTTGTCCTTGGGAATCTTTTTTTCGAGGGCAACAAGGTGTGTGGGCCATGCCACGTAACTGCCAATAGCGTCGCTTAAGAACTTCATATCTCCATCGTTGTCCGGTATGGGCAACGGTGCAGTTGGTTCGAAAGCAACCGTAGGCGATACTTTGACATGGCCCGCGGGGATCGGAATATTGTGCAATACTTCTCCCGAAGTATTGTGCAATATTCCTTTTCCCACCTTCCGTTGAGTCGGCGAGGACAAGTATAGGACACATGTAGTGACACCCTACATCAATAGTTAAAACATAAGTACAGTTAATATATAAGTTTGTTTAATACATAAGTAATTACATAAGCAAGTAAGTAGTAAGTAATTAATTACCTCGGGAATACTCTTCAAACCGACGTTGCAACTCCCGGTTTCACTCTCCATTTGTATTTCAGGTTGGAGCTGAACCGGAAGTTGCTTGTCTTTATTCGTATTCACCAAGAGTGCCACTTGCTCCGATAAGATTCTGAGCTTCTCTAATACTTCCTCGTTGGAAGGTTTTTGGCGCTTCTCTTGAGGAAAAAAGCTTTTGGGAGTTACGCCAAATCCTTTCCCCCTCACTCGACCGGAATACTCAGGGACATTAAACACTTTCCCAAGAATGTCCCTGCACGTATCCTTGTTGCCCTCTTGAGTTTCAGAACTTTGTTCAATAGTTTCCTAAAATACATGTAACATTAAAAAGATAAGTTCAATAGCATTTTTAAAATACAATATTAAAAAATATTAAAGTGATAATATACTTACACAAAGTTCTACAACTTTCTTGACATTTTCATTATCAACCACTCCTTCTTTGTTAACACGCGCTTCCTTCCATAAGATATGACGACCCAAGGGTTGATCGGCTTGGGTGTCTTTTCTCTATTCGTTAAAATCATAAACAAAATAATACAAATTAGTTACACACTATAGTTTATAATACAAATTACAAGTGATGTTTAATTACTTACAATTTTTTGTTCAAGGCGTGCATATCCCATACGTGATTTCTTGTATGGGTGTTTTGGGTTGCTTGCCCGTTCGCGATTTGCCTTACTAATATTCTATATAAAAAAAAAATAGCAATTGTGTAAAAATTTAAAATACGCTACGAATATGAATAATAAAACACAAATGCTAATAAATTAATCACTTACGACAAACGCCGGGTCAGAACGTTTGGAAACAAATGCACTCCATTCATCCTTTGATATATAATGTTGATATATCTTTGGAGGTTCAGCATTTGTGTTTCCTTCTCTATCTTTTAGATAGAAATTTGAGAGATGGGATCTAAATCCACGATGGATTTTCCCAGCAACTCTCAAAACATATGACTTTCGTTCCTCATCAAGAACAAAAGTGGTCTGCAATGAAAACAATTATAAGTAATGTATTTTACAGAAAAAAAATTATAAATGACAAAAGAGTAGATCAAAATATTTACTTGAATGTCATTCCAGATGATATCTTTGGCATCCTTCAACGCCTTATCTCTCCAGTTGTCTATTGTTATTGGGACATTTTGACGAACAACAGCCCCAATGTAGCTTACAAACATGGAGCTGTTGGGGTCAACTGGCTGACCACTCTCGTTCCAGCCAACCTAATAAACTCATATAGTAAGTACATGCCCTAAACCCTAAAAAAAGATAAAAAAACACACAGCAAACAGAGTATATATAGTATACCTCAAATTTAATGCCACTGCTCCGTGCTTTAATCACCCTTTGCATGATAGTTGCACCACGTTTGACTTCTTTTTCGTAAGTCTTAGAGGTGCCAACTTCTTCATTTTGAACTTCTAAATCTTTGTTTGTATCCATTTAACTACAACAAGTTCAACATGCACTTTAGTATAACATCAACAAGCTCAACATGGATCATGCATTATTATAAACAAACTCAACATGTATCAGTATATCTTAAAAAAGCTCAACATGCATTCTAATGATTACAAAAATTTAATAACATCAATACCTGAATAATGATGGTTCGAAGAAAGACGAAATGCAAAGAAAAGAGGGTTTGCAGAAAGTTCACAGAAATATGGTTCACAGAAATACGGTTTGAAGAAATACGTAATGAGGGTTACGTATTTCAATGAAAATATATTGTGTGAAATGGGAGAGATGATCTTGGATGGAAATAAGGTTCGAAATGAAGGAGATGATCGTGGAAATAAGGTTCGTAAAGGACGGGATGATAGGGTTTGCAAAAGAAGAGAAGAAATGAAGGTTGAGATGAAGGTTACGTAATGAAGAGGAAACTGAAGAGGTAACTGTTATATATACGTAACACTTTTACAGCGCTTTTTATAAGCCTTTTACAGCGCTTATTTTGTAAAGCGCTCTAAAAGGCTTCTTTAGTTAAATTTTTAAAAGGCTCTTTTACAGCGCTTTTTTCAAATAAGCGCTGTAAAAGACCTCCGTGTGTTATTATGTTATTTGAATGCCTTTTACAGCGCTTTTTTCAAATAAGCGCTGTAAAAGACCTCCGTGTGTTATTATGTTATTTGAATGCCTTTTACAGCGCTTTTTTCAAATAAGCGCTGTAAAAGACCTCCGTGTGTTATTATGTTATATGAATGCCTTTTACAGCGCTTTCACACATAAGCGCTCTAAAAGGCTTCTTTAGTTAAATTTTTAAAAGGCTCTTTTACAGCGCTTTTTTCAAATAAGCGCTGTAAAAGACCTCCGTGTGTTATTATGTTATATGAATGCCTTTTACAGCGCTTTCACACATAAGCGCTCTAAAAGGCTTCTTTAGTTAAATTTTTAAAAGGCTCTTTTACAGCGCTTTTTTCAAATAAGCGCTGTAAAAGACCTCCGTGTGTTATTATGTTATTTGAATGCCTTTTACAGCGCTTTTACACATAAGCGCTCTAAAATGTCTCTTTATGTTAATTTTAAGAGGCTCTTTTACAGCGCTTTTCCCAAATAAGCGCTGTAAAAGACCTCCGTGTGTTATTATGTTATATGAATGTTTTTTAAAGCCTTTTACAGCGCTTTTCCACATAAGCGCTCTAAAATGTCTCTTTATGTTAATTTTAAAAGGCTCTTTTACAGCGCTTTTTCCAAATAAGCGCTGTAAAAGGCCTTATTGTTTTTGTGTTTTGTTATGTTATGTTATTTTTTAAACAAGCTCAACATGCATGCAAAACCCACATAGTAGTAACTGGTCACCACAAAAATCCCTTCCTCTTCACCAAACTCTTCTCCTTTTATGCATCTTCTTCACAAACATCAAAGCTTACTCTTTCACAATTCAATCTCCACCTCAACACCCTTTTTATCTCTTTACATTCTCTTTCCTTCTTAAATCGAAACTTAATTGGTATTCAGGATCATTGCCATGTTGCGAAAAATGGGTTTGTGTCTGGTGTTTTTGGGGATTCCCATGATGCGTACAAGGTGTTTGAAGAAATGGGTTTGTGTCTGATGTTTTTTGGATTCCCATGATGCGTACAAGGTGTTTGAAGAAATGGGTTTGTGTCTGATGTTTTTTGGATTCCCATGATGCGTACAAGGTGTTTGAAGAAATTAGGTGTCTGATGAATATTATTTTTAAAGCTTTTTTACAGCGCTTTGTCAAATAAGCGCTGTAAAATGTCTTTTTTACTCACTTTCAAAAGAGTCGTTTACAGCGCTTTGTGTGAAAAGCGCTGTAAAAGGTATAAAACACTCATTATTTTATTTTTAAAAGGATCTTTTACAGCGCTTTTTAAGATAAGCGCTGTAAAATGTCTCTTTATTTTATTTTTGTGTTTGGTTTATTTGGGTTGGGATGACATTAAAAACATTTTTATCATTGTTTATTGGATTAAAAATATTGTTATCATTGTCTTTATCACAATACTTTAGGAGATGATGAATTATTAGAAATGAGTATTCTGAAGAATCTATATATATATATGCACTGAGCAAAAGAGAATCTCTCTATTCAGTTCAGTTCAGTTCATGTAAATTACTAATTTATATTCAGTTCAGTTCATGTAAATCAAGCTAAATATAAAACACTCATTGTTACATGAACTTGGTATAAAACACTCAAATCAAGCTAAATATAAGCAGAAAATAAATTAATCAGAAAATAAATTAATCAGAACTTAGTATAAAACACTCAATTCAGATTACATGCATATTTACAATAACACAGTTCAGATTACATGCATAGCTTATATAAAACAATTAAACATATATATACATTAAGATGCCCTTCTTCTTTTCCTGGTGACATTCACATTTGTTTGTCCATTTACAATACGAAACGATGGATTAATCCAAATTCCCTCATCATGATCATCTCTAAGATATAAACCATCATCAGTTGAATCAATTTCATGTGGTTGTTGTGATGTTGCAAATAAAAGATCATTACCAACATCTTCATCATTATTGTTATCATCACTTATTTTATTGGTCGATAGGACAACAGACCATTTATCATTAGAAGGATCAGTGACATAAAACACTTGTTGAGCTTGCGACGCTAAAATAAAAGGCTCGTCTTTGTATCCCACCCTATTAAAATCGACAAGCAAGAATCCTGACTCATCAATCCGAACGCCATTATTATTATCGACCCACTTGCAACCAAATATGGGAACACGAAACATTGTGTAGTCTAACTCCCATATGCGCTCGATAACCCCAAAATATGATAGATTTGCATATATTGGGTTTTTGTCTTTTGCACTTGAGACATGCATCGCTTCAGCTACGAGAGTGACTCCACTATTTTGCATAGTGGTCTGATCATCTTGTTCTTTGGTATAAAATGTGTAGCCGTTAATAACATAACCAGTGTAAGAAAAGACATGTAAGCTCGGACCATTTGCTAGCCACCTCAATCTATTTGAAATTGATCCGGGGTCTATATCAAATTTTGACATTATGTGATTTTTTAACCATGTTACAAAACTTCGATTGTGCTCTCGAGTTATCCAATTTTGATTCCTATTCATGTTCAAACGAGATAACTGATCAATGTGTATTGTAACATACGGTTGAACCTCATCATCATTGTGCAGAACATACAATTGTGCCTGCTCCCATTCTGTCCTTGATATAGTCAGTAGTCTCCTTCCAGTTATCCCTTCTCCTGATAGTCTTCCCGAATGACGAGACATGGGAAGCCCTATGGATTCAACATTGGACAGATATTCAGTACAAAATTCAGCAGCCTCTTCAACAATGTATCGTTCAGCAATACAACCTTCTGGTCGACTTCTACTTTTTACGTACCCTTTTAATATTTTCATATATCGTTCTATCGGATACATCCATCTCATATAAGCTGGCCCACAAAGTTGTGTCTCCTTAACCAGATGAACAGTAAGGTGAACCATTATATCAAAAAACGATGGTGGGAAATACATTTCAAGCTCACACAAAGTAACAACAATTTCCCTCTGCAATGTCGGTAATTTCTGAGGGTCGATCACTTTACTACAAATTTCCCTGAAGAAGAAACATAATCTAGTTAAGGCTAGTCGAACTTTTTCAGGTAAAATGGAACGTATACCTATTGGTAGCAAATGCTCCATTATAATATGACAATCATGGGTCTTCAAACCTTTTAACTTGAGGTCTTTCATACAAACCAAATTTTTAATGTTCGAAGAGTATCCTTCTGGAACTTTAACTTCGTGTAGAAATTTACATAAAACAATTTTTTCCTTTCTAGATAGAGTATGAGCGGCTGGAGGTAGATATGTGCGATTTCCTTTCTTTACTGGAGCCAGTTCATTTCTTATTCCCATATCGACCAAGTCCAATCTTGCATTGACGCCATCTTTAGACTTTCCTGGAACATTGAGTAACGTACCAATAACACTTTCAAATACATTTTTTTCAATATGCATCACATCGAGGAAATGTCTTACATACAATGACTTCCAATATGGCAATTCAAAGAAAATTGACTTTTTCTTCCACCCAGTTTTCACCAGCTCTCCCGCAAAAGGTTTGCCAAATTTATTGGTCAAACCTTGTACTTTTTCAAGTATTTGATATCCAGTCGGTGCTAAAGGAGCTTTACCTTCCTCTGATTTTCCATTGAATGCATTTCTCCACCCACGATACTGATGACTATAAGGTAAAAATCTACGATGTCCAAGAAACACATTCTTCTTACAATGTTTCAACCGCATCCAATTTGTACTCTCTTCACATATAGGACATGCACACTGACCTTTAATGCTATATCCTGATAAATTACCATATGCTGGAAAATCATTAATTATGCCGAACAACATAACCCTTAAATTGAAACATTCTTTCTTATACCCATCATAAACTTCCACACCTGTCTCCCACATACTTTTTAAATTTTCGATTAGAGGAGTCAAGTATACGTCGATATCATTCCCCGGTTGTTTGGGTCCAGAAATTAACAGAGACAACATCATAAACTTACGCTTCATACATAACCATGGAGGTAGGTTATATATTACCAAAATCACAGGCCACGTGCTATGTGAGATGCTTTGAAGACCATGTGGATTCATTCCATCAGTAGAAAGTGCAAGTCTTAGATTTCTTGACTCTATCCCGAATTCAGGATACTCGTGATCAATTTTTGCCCATTGTGGGGAATCTGCAGGGTGTCGAAACATTCCATCTCTAATTCTTTCATCTGCATGCCATGTCAAGTGTTTTGAATCTTCTTCACTGCGATACATGCGCCTAAATCTTGGTATTATAGGAAAATACCACACGACTTTTGCTGGAGTAGATTCTTTCTTCTTATATCGAGAGACATTGCATTTCGGACACGCCTTAAGTAGTTCATATTCGTTTCGAAATAAAATGCAATCGTTAGGACACGCATGAATCCTTTCGTAACTCATTCCAATAGAACACAAAATCCGTTTAGCCTCGTAGGTTCGACTGGGAAGTTCATTATCATCTGGCAACATATCTTTTATGAGTGTTAATAATTCCGTAAAGCTTTTATCAGACCATCCATTACTCGCTTTTAAGTTGTACAACTTTAATATCGCTGACAGTCTTGTGAATTTAGTACAACCATTATATAATTCTTTCTCTGCATCACTCAACAAACTTTCAAACATTTTAGGACAATCTCGAAGATCTTCTTCAACTGCTTTTGCAATCTCATCAACTCGGTCCGGCTCATATGTATCTGTATCGAAGTCAGTTGAAGCATATGTCGAACTATTCTCAAAATTAATGTTTCCTTTTTTTTTCTCACCATGTCTTATCCAACATGTGTAGCTTTGATCAATTCCATTACATACTAGATGTCCTTCTAATTCATCTTCTCTAACACGTTTTCCAAAACAACATTTTAAACAAGGACAAACTACTCTATTTGGATCTTTTGCATTCTTCACTGCAAACTCAACAAACTCCTTCACTCCAATTTCATACTCTTTTGACAATCGATTGGCTGAAATCCATTTCCTATCCATATTATACCACCTATATAAATGCAGTAACAAAAATAATAAGCTTTCAAAACATATCAACAAGTTTCAAAAAGAAACCAATATCAACTAACAATTTCAAAACAGAACAGATCATGTGGTATGAGTTTTTGACAATTTTTGACAATTTCAAAACATAACAGATCATGTGTAAAAAATACCTTAGACAACGTAGATGGCCGCACAGTACGTAGAGGATATTAGGGTTCCCAACGTATATAATTATTTGAAAGATGTATTTTACAGCGCTTGTGAAAAAAGCGCTGTAATAGGTAGTTAAATTCAATGAAAGCGCATGTGTTTTACAGCGCTTGTGAAAAAAGCGCTGTAATAGGTAGTTAAATTCAATGAAAGCGCATGTGTTTTACAGCGCTTGTGAAAAAAGCGCTGTAATAGGTAGTTAAATTCAATGAAAGCGCATGTGTTTTACAGCGCTTGTGAAAAAAGCGCTGTAATAGGTAGTTAAATTCAATGAAAGCGCATGTGTTTTACAATGCTTGTGAAAAAAGCGCTGTAATAGGTAGTTAAATTCAATGAAAGCGCATGTGTTTTACAGCGCTTGTGAAAAAAGCGCTGTAATAGGTAGTTAAATTCAATGAAAGCGCATGTATTTTACAGCGCTTGTGAAAAAAGCGCTGTAACTGATACGCGAAAGCGCTTCCTATTACAGCGCTTTTTTGACAAGCGCTGTAAAAGCCTTATAACGTGATGCGCAAACGTTATATGACCTACTACAGCGCTTGTTTTACAGCGCTTTGCATCAAAAGCGCTGTAATAGGTTCCGTTATTTTTAAAATATAATTACAACAGCGCTTGTGTTTAGCAAGCGCTGTAAAATGGGCGCTGTTAAATGTCATTTTTGGCGTAGTGCATGATGGTACTGGGGACCTAGTTCCACATCTCCTAGCAATAAATTTGTAGATTGTCGATAAGTATTTACTATGACCTTGATTATGGGGATACTTTCTTCCTTTGGTGAAAATTACGTATGTCTGATTATTTATTGCCATAGTTGCCATTTGACTTATGTCTAATTATGGTGATACTTTCTTCCATTGTATGATTATGTAATAAGTAACAGGAGGAATTCGACAACAGGTTGCCTTGACAAGTTCATCAAACACAACATTTGAACCCTAAATAAGAGAGAAAGATTAACGAAGTTGATGAATGAATGAACTATTATGTATATTAGTAGTTATGTAAGTAGTTTAGAACCTTATTCTTATCATTAAACTTTTTCAAAGCAAGACTAGAAAGGTTTGTAAGTAGAAGGCGACCTTCTTATGTTATTGTAATGGGAAGGGTATATTTATTTATTGCCACAATCACTTGCTAAGGGTGGAATTGGTATAGCATCGAAGGGTTATTAAGGTGCAAACACGAGAAATGGGGTTGAATTGTATTTGCCAAAGTTGATAACTTTTTGCTAATTTGATGAAGGTTGGTTGATTTTTATGAATTACTTAAATAAGAAGCAATTAGATTTAGAAGTAGTAAACAATGAAAGCATAAATAATTTGACAGATATATTTATTCTAGTTCACCACTAACTTGGCTACATCCAGTACATCTAGTCCCCTCATTCAAAATGCTTTAATCCACTAATTCAAATATGTTGAATACAAAACACCCGGCCCTCCAAGCCAGTCTTCCCAAATAACTTGACAATCCCAGACTTTTGAGGAACTAACCACCTTGACCCTACAAACCAAGTCTTCTCCTAACAACCTGCCAACATCAGATTGAAGAAGGAACTAAACCACTATCGGGTTGGGTACAAAAGATTGGAACTTGAGTAATTTCTTCTAAAAAGCTGATAATAATAATAATAACTCTCACACTCTAAGAAAATAACACTCGTAAGATATTTCTAAGTTGAACAAGTATTTTTCTCTTTAAACTCTAAGACTACTTTTTTTCTTCTTTTATTTTTCGATGATTTTCTTCTTCAGCCTTGAATATCTATTTATAGTTAAAATTTGTGCTTCAATTTAGTCTTGGTTTAATTCTGAATTGTATGTTGTTCAAATCGAGTTTGTAAATTCTTCATATTGATTATGTTCCTATTTTGTGTAGATTGAGTTTGTAAATTCTTCAAATTGATTTTGTTCAGATTGCGTTTGTAAATTCTTTAGATTGATTCAATTCATATTTTGTTGTAGATAAATCTTGATCAAATCTTCTTCAAATTTTCTTCAAATATTCTTCAAATCTTGACCATATCTTCTTTTCAACTTAGTCAAAGATTTTCTTCAATTATAAATTTGAATCAAATCTTATTTTAGATTTTCTTCAATTATAAATTTGAATCAAATCTTATTTTAGATTTTCTTCAATTATAAATTTGAATCGAATCTTATTTTATATTTTCTTCAATTATAAATTTGAATCAAATTTTATTTTATATTTTCTTCAATTATAAATTTATATTAAATCTTATTTTACATTATCTTCAATTATAAATTTGAATCTAATCTTATTTTAGATTTTCTTCAAATACATGAATCTTCTTTCATACTTTTTAAAGTCAAATATATCTATTCTTATAAAATACTTTTGTTAACATCAAAACTCTAAATGTAAAATCAACTTGGTTCCATCCGACTGTGCATAATGAGATTAAGATATTAAAGATCGTATAAAAAATTAAAATTAAAACACATAAGTACAGGTTGATTCTTCTTCTCTGTGGTTTTTTAAATAAAGGGATTCATTGTGTTTAATCATTTTTGAAAATTGTTAGTATTTATTTATACCCTTTAGATTTAAGACAAGGAAGGAGTGGAGAAGGTGAAAGCACAAAAAGAGATGCCTGATATAAGGCCTGGTTATACTGTGCAGCTCAAAGTGGTATGGAAATTTGTTTTTGAAAATTTAGTCATTCATTAACACTTGTGCTTTGTTTTGTATTTCTTCAATGATAAAATATTTTGTTTACTGGTATGTTTGATATGATAGGAAGAGCCAGAGAACAAGAGGTGCATTTCTATTATAAAAGGGATTGTTATTGGAAGGCGTAATATGATAGGAAGAGCCCAGAGAACAAGAGGTGCATTTCAACTCTACGTTCATGATTATACCTGCAATGTGGGAGTGGCTCGTGTGCACTTTGTTAAATAAATTAAGCATTTAACTATACATCTATCATTTATCTTAAATTTTTTATTTTTTTTTATATTCATTTTTGTGTTGTTACAAAGTATATTGAGGGTTTATTATTGTATTCTTAAAATAGTGATTTGATTTTTATTCTTTCTAAAGAATATAATTAACATAACCTGTGGTCTTGAAACATATTGCACTTTTTTTAATACATGCAAAATCATTAGCGCCTATTGTAAGTCATGAGCTTCCCTGATCATGTTTTTGATTTAATTCTGAAACATACAATACATATGAAATATTTGATTGATCTAATGATTTGAATTGAGAAATATTTCAGGCAAACAAGAAGACACCATACACTTGGAACAAAAGCTTGCAACTCAAGGAATCAACCAAAGTTGGAGGATATGCTTGAGAAAGATGCAATTGTGTGTAGTGTAATTAGGTGTCATAGTAGTTAGTTTATTAGACTAATCACTATGGTCTCATGCTTAAGTCTTTGCCAATGAATATAAATCAATCAACTAATAAGTCAATTGATGAATCCATTGATAAACCGATTGTATGACTCATAACAAGAGTTTTCACTACACAAATCGATTGGGCAATCGATTAGTTAAAGGTTTTTAGTGAAACCTGAGTTCTGGGACAAATCCAATCAATTGGACAATCGATTGGGCAATCAATTGAGTAATCGATTTTGCAAATCACAGAACCAACCATTTATTGAATCAATCGATTGACAAATCGATTGTGACAAAGTTTTTAATTCAGGAATAAGTTCTGTGATCCAACAAATCGATTGGGACATCAATTGAATTAGATTTCTTAAATTCCAAGTTTGTGGCAATCGATTAGGCAATCGATTGCATTTAATCATTTATCAGAACAACTTTGAATAAATTGATTGACACATTGATTTTGACAAAATAGCTGAGGTTCTGTAACAAGCACAATCGATTGGCAAATCGATTGACGTAAATGTCTGAGTCACTTTGATCAGCACAATCGATTGGAAAATCGATTGATGTAAAAGTCTGAGTCACTGTGATCAGCACAATCGATTGACGAATCGATTGAAGCTAATGTTTAAGTTACATAAAGGATCCAACTCATTGTCAAATCGATTATGACTGTGATTATGAAGTCGACTGAGCAATCGATTGTTTTGATCTCGTTGTTTGAACAAAACACCTATAATCGATTACTCAATCGATTCTGATACAATCATAGTATCAGTTCTGATTTATGTATTAAAAGAATCGATTGGCAAATCGATTCATGCTTATATGATCAAGATTCAAGAAAAACAAGACATGCGAAAGTCGATTGGGCAATCGATTTACCTAGCTTTAAAACATTATAAAATCGATTGAGCAATCGATTGTCCTGGTGTTTTTCTGAATATATATAAGCAGATTCAATCACTTTTTTGGATAACATTTTGATAACTTTTGGAAAACTTTTTGACAACTTTTGAATACCTTTGATAAACACTCTGAGAGAAAAGTTTTACAACACACAAAATATCCATTGGCTAAATACATTTGTGTGAGATACTATAGTGATTGAGTCAAAGTCTTGATATTCTTTAATTCTTTGAAAAAGACAATTTTCTGTAAATTGAAAGGTTTGGAAATCCAGTAAGGAAACTGGTAGTTATCTTTGTTGGTGTGAGATCATCAAGAAGAAGTTTCACCTAATACATTTGTGTGAGATACTATAGTGATTGAGTCAAAGTCTTGATATTCTTTAATTCTTTGAAAAAGACAATTTTCTGTAAATTGAAGGTTTAGAAATCCAGTAAGGAAACTGGTAGTTATCTTTGTTGGTGTGAGATCATTAAGAAGAAGCTTCACCTAGATCTTATGAGAGTTAGGCGATTAATTCCAAGGATTAGGTGGTATAGAAACAAGAGTGAGTGAGTTAGATAGATAGGCTTTGTGGAAGCTGGACAATCTGTAAAAAGTTCTCAATTCATTCTATTGGAAAAGGCTGAAATCTTGTTGGATTTCAGGACTGGATGTAGGCTATCAAACTAATAGCTGAACCAGTATAAATCTTGGTGCACTTGTTTCTTATCCCTACTCTTTATTTTGATATTACATAAATGCATATTCTTGAATGTATGAATTAATGATTTTATGTCTTGATTAACATTCTGAATTAAGCATTGTTTCTGTTCTCATATATTGATAACATTGCAAATGTGTTAATCATTGCTCCTGAATATATTCCGCTACCGATCTTTGATAATTTGTTTAATAACTCTCATATCTTTAAACTAACAGAGGCCATTATTCCTAACACCTATGTGAATTGTGTGGCTTGCAACAGCTAAAAGATGTTACTACGAAGCACAACACACTTGGTCTTGTAAATTTTGTACGTTAGAAAACAATATGAAGTTGGAGATACATCTCTTCCTGCTTCCTTTTTGAAAAGAAAAATCCAAGAGGCGAGGACTTTGGATTTTACATATTTTGATTCAAATGGTTTTACCTTCCAAAACCATTTGAGATTTCACGGATTGGTGGATTTCCTGTCTTGCTCTCTAGAAATTTACCCAAAGTTAATTAGAGCTTTTTATTCAACTTTCAAAATCACAAAAACTGGATTCACTGCTGAAGTCAAGGGCAAGAGAATTTCAATGACGTTTGACGAATTCTCTAAGCTGACTGGTTTACCATTCTATGGTCAAACCATTGATGGAAGAGCAAAAGATGCCTCTGATGATGAAGGATGGGAATCATCAGTGGACAGGAATGTGGCCACACATGAACTAATGCTCGAAGGATTTGTTGAGAAGGTATCCCTTCCAACAGGTCAAATGAAGGTTCATCACCAGATGCTCATTGTAACACCCCGTTTTTCAAAGCGAGGGTATATTTTTTTTTTTCAAAAGTAATTAAAATAAAACAGAGAATTAAATCAGGAAATGCCTTTGGATAGATAATTGAGTCATTATAATTTACAAGCAGCGGAAAAGTTTCTCCAATTACAAATCCAAAACATTTACACAACATCAAATGGTACATGGAACCCATCCAAAGATGATGTCAAACTGATAATATTAGTAAAAGTACAGTTTTCCAAACTAAAAATACTCCCAACCAAAAAGAAGGACCCCTAGTCCCTATACACCATCCTAATCTGATCATCCTGCCAAAAAGCTATACACCCTGAGTAATCTCCACGCGCCCCGTGAGATCCTCCTAATGTAACTGCAATCACGCGTTCCCATCTCCATTCCCGTCCGTAGGGTACGAACCGGTAGGACCGTCCTGACTCTCATCTGAGGGCAAAGCCCAGATTTCCACAATAATTGTAAAGGGTCACCAACCAGAAAATAACAGTTAACACATAGCAATTAAGTTTTTAAATGCTCAAAACAACTTTTCAACTAAGCATGCACCTTAACAGGATTTTCCATATGCTAAAAGTTCATATAATGCTTGCCAATTAACAATGAACTCAAAATGAAGTTCTCCAACCATCAAGTAATACATAACTGACCAAAGCATTGATAAATCAATTGAGAAATCGATTATCTAACTCAAAAT
>NC_021164.2:53402634-53404891 GCF_000331145.2 Cicer arietinum | reverse complement strand
ATCTAACTCTCACCCAACCTTGGGTTACTAGTTTTGAAGAGAAGAAAGCGACGAAAATGAAAAATGGAGGAGGGGGATTTCTTGGGCGTGGAGTGTCCGAGGAAGAAGATGGAAATTTTATGAATTTCCTTCCTTTCTTTTTCTTTCCTTTGTTTTTCCTTTCTTCCTTTTTCCTTCTTTCCTTTATATACTCTTTTCTTTTCCTTTTCCTTCCTTCTAGTTTTCCTTTCTTTTTCCCTCCAAACAAACACATATATATATAAAAAATATAACTTAACAAATATCTCAAAATATCTAGATATTTGTTAAATTACCGTTTCGCCCGAAACGCATAAAATTATCCGTAAAGGATTCACCGCAGTTAATTTCAATTATTTATCGACGAGAAATTTTAATTGGCATCGAAATATCTTTTTGGTTATAAAACTCCAAAATATTATTAACTTTGGCTTAAAAGCCTCCGAGCCAAAATCCAAAATACGCCAAAAATACATAAATGGTACTTTAAAATTATGGGTCTTACACTCATGTACGTGCTAACTCAAATGTTAGTACCTCGCGGCGGCAATCACGCAGTTGTACAGCGGCTGGATATCATCCTGCTATGGGGACTGTACAAAGAGCTCAGGATGAGCTGGGCTTGGATCGTGTTGCTGAATATGATCGAATCAGCACAAGGCAAGCACCTGCTACCCTATCCCCAGCTGGTTACGAAGATTCTGAGGCATTTCAAGGTGTCTCTGGCCAATGAAGAATTTGTCAAAACCACCCTAACATTTGGTGAATCTATTGTCAACCAAATGCAACTGAAGCGCATCAACGACATCTGGACTAGAGCTAAGCCGACTACTGATCACGCACAACCAAGTGCTGATCAAGCCCAACCAAGTGCCCAACCAACTGAACCAACTGGAGCATCATCTGATATTATGGCTATACTGTTGGAGCTGATGGAATCTCAGGCTGCCCACAATGCAAGGGTGGAAGCCTCTCTTCGAAAGCTTCAATCAACTTTGAACTTTGTGGTTCAAGATGTGGATGCAATCCAGGAGCACTTGGGGCTCAAAATGTCTTTTGAAGACATTGTTGAGATTGGACGGCAATCAACAAAAGATTCAAACCCACCCAACCTAGATAGCTCTGAACCTCATGGGGAGGAGACACTTGTTGAGGTTAATACAGCAGTCTCTCCTTCTCCCGCTGATAATAATGAGGAACAGCCCTATATTAGTTGACTAGGTTTTGATTTCTTTGTTGATTTGTCATGTTCTAGTATTATTTTGATATGCTGTTTTTTGTAATTTTTGTGTGTATATATCTTATCCTTCTTTGTTTTGTTTAATCAACTTTCTCTTGTAATTTCTTTTTGTATTAAATGACAAAAGGGGGAGATTGGTTTAACTTGTGGTATTACATGAATTGGTATCAAATTTGAACTTATATTTTTTATCATGTAATGCTGATATATGATCTGATATGCTTTGATATCATAATGCTCTGATATGATATTGCTGATATGATATTAGCTCTGATGTAATAATGTACCCTGTTTGTACTATGATAACATGTTGTGCTCATTTTTTTGAAATGTATCATACATTCCAAAACTCAGGGGGAGATTTTAAAACAATCTCAAAGTTAAACTGTGTGTTTGTCATTAAATCAAAAAGGGGGAGTTTGAAAGTCATGAGCTTCCCTGATCATGTTTTTGATTTAATTCCCAAACATACAATACATATGAAATATTTGATTGATCTAATGATTTGAATTGAGACATATTTCAGGCAAACAAGAAGACACCATACACTTGGAACAAAAGCTTGCAACTCAAGGAATCAACCAAAGTTGGAGGATATGCTTGAGAAAGATGCAATTGTGTGTAGTGTAATTAGGTGTCATAGTAGTTAGTTTATTAGACTAATCACTATGGTCTCATGCTTAAGTCTTTGCCAATGAATATAAATCAATCAACTAATAAGTCAATTGATGAATCAATTGATAAATCGATTGTCTGACTCAGAGCAAGAGTTTTCACTACACAAATCGATTGGGCAATCAATTAGTTACAGGTTTTTAGTGAAACCTGAGTTCTGGGACAAATCCAATCAATTGGACAATCGATTGGGCAATCAATTGAGTAATCGATTTTGCAAATCACAGAACCAACCATTTATTGAATCAATCGATTGAAAAATCGATTGTGACAAAGTTTTTAAATCAGGAATAAGTTCTGTGATCCAACAAATCGATTGGGACA
>NC_021164.2:53376974-53402558 GCF_000331145.2 Cicer arietinum | reverse complement strand
AGCACAATCGATTGGAAAATCGATTGATGTAAAAGTCTGAGTCACTGTGATCAGCACAATCGATTGACGAATCGATTGAAGCTAATGTTTAAGTTACAGAAAGGATCCAACTCATTGTCAAATCGATTATGACTGTGATTATGAAGTCGACTGAGCAATCGATTTTTTTGATCTCGTTTTTTGAACAAAACACCTATAATCGATTACTCAATCGATTCTGATACAATCATAGTATCAGTTCTGATTTATGTATTAAAAGAATCGATTGGCAAATCGTTTCATGCTTATATGATCAAGATTCAAGAAAAACAAGACATGCGAAAGTCGATTGGTTATGACTGTGATTATGAAGTCGACTGAGCAATCGATTGTTTTGATCTCGTTGTTTGAACAAAACACCTATAATCGATTACTCAATCGATTCTGATACAATCATAGTATCAGTTCTGATTTATGTATTAAAAGAATCGATTGGCAAATCGTTTCATGCTTATATGATCAAGATTCAAGAAAAACAAGACATGCAAAAGTCAATTGGGCAATCGATTTACCTAGCTTTAAAACATTATAAAATCGACTGAGCAATCGATTGTCCTGGTGTTTTTCTGAATATATATAAGCAGATTCAATCACTTTTTTGGATAACATTTTGATAACTTTTGGAAAACTTTTTGACAACTTTTGAATACCTTTGATAAACACTCTGAGAGAAAAGTTTTACAACACACAAAATATTCATTGGCTAAATACATTTGTGTGAGATACTATAGTGATTGAGTCAAAGTCTTGATATTCTTTAATTCTTTGAAAAATACAATTTTCTGTAAATTGAAGGTTTAGAAATCCAGTAAGGAAACTGGTAGTTATCTTTGTTAGTGTGAGATCATCAAGAAGAAGCTTCACCTAGATCTTGTGAGAGTTAGGCGATTAATTCCAAGGATTAGGTGGTATAGAAACAAGAGTGACTGAGTTAGATAGATAGGCTTTGTGGAAGCTGGACAATCTGTCAAAAGTTCTCAATTCATTCTATTGGAAAAGGCTGAAATCTTGTTGGATTTCAGGACTGGATGTAGGCTATCAAACTGATAGCTGAACCAGTATAAATCTTGGTGCACTTGTTTCTTATCCCTACTCTTTATTTTGATATTACATAAATGCATATTCTTGAATGTATGAATTAATGATTTTATGTCTTGATTAACATTCTGAATTAAGCATTGTTTCTGTTCTCATATATTGATAACATTGCAAATGTGTTAATCATTGCTCCTGAATATATTCCGCTACCGATCTTTGATAATTTGTTTAATAACTCTCATATCTTTAAACTAACAGAGGCCATTATTCCTAACACCTATGTGAATTGTGTGGCTTGCAACAGCTAAAAGATGTTACTACGAAGCACAACACACTTGGTCTTGTAAATTTTGTACGTTAGAAAACAATATGAAGTTGGAGCAATGCTCAAACCGTGACCAGCGGAGATAATCTAATGTCTTAGCTCGTGTCCACCCGGGTGTCAACCTTTGCCTCTTAACGTAACTTTGTAACATGTTTGACGGGTAAATATATATCAATTTTGGCCTTGGTCTATACGAAATTGTGCACAACCACCTATTTTTTGTTTCCTTTTTATTTTATTTTCTATATACCAAGGATGGACTTCAAAATTGGAGCTTGCTATACCTTATTTTAACTATACTATTGTTAAAATTTGACTTTGATATGTAAACTTAGCCACCCTATTTTGAATTTTGAAATTCTCAATATTCTTGCTATTAGATGTTCTTGTTTATTTTGTTTTCTATACTCAACTTGACTTACTAGCTTCACTTTTCTGTTAAAGAAAAGACTGCAAAACCTGTGATAGCTACATTTTTACACTTTTGTTCTTCAGTTATCTAAGAGACTTCCGATGTAACTTGCTTATTGAGTTCTTAAAATTCAGTTAAATAAGCAACTGTTTCATTTTTACATTTTTTCCCATTTGAGTTTTGAACTCGCCTAGGTTGCAAGTTGATTTCCTTAAAGAATGATTGCATTGGAATTAAAAATTATTTTTTATGTTATAATCAACTATCATTTAGGGCAAAAATGTGAAAGTGTGGGTTGCTTAAATATGATGTGGCATAATAAAGCCATTTAATAGTGACTAACCAGTAAAAAATAAGTAGTTGCTAATGATCAATTAACCATATAGAAAAGTGACAAAAAAAGGTGTAAATGCCTAAATAATCTATCAGATTTAAGCACTGACAGAGCTTAGGATATTAGAATCTTACTTAAATAAGCACAATCCAACATCTGACATAAATAATAAAACTTCTACAAGCATAGGTAGTAGTACTCAATTCACTCTAGTTGTTATTTGTATAAAGTAAACACATTTTTAATTCATCATACATCTTTATAAGTCCACACCCTTAGCACTTGTCATTGGAATTTTGGTTATAATACCTTTTAGAAGATCAATGTATAGTGGAAGTTGTGCTACTGCATACAAAGTCACAGGGAAGCAAGTGACGATATAAATGAGGAACACAATGCTCTTGTATTTTTGGTCAATCAAAAAAAAATGACCAGAGCAAAAAGCAGTGAACATTGCAACGATGGACAAGAAAAGGGAACTCAAACCCAAAATAAGTTTCCTTGGCAAATCAATTCTGAAATCTTTGGCTTCTTTACGAGAAGTGAGTATCGAGAGGAACATTATGAGTGCAGTGACAGAGAAGCAAAGGCCAACTATTGATGACAAAGCAAATGCATCAAATGCAGGCTTTCCTTCCAATGTAGGTTCACCTGTTTCACTTTTGTTGCCACCCGGTACAGTGCTTGATGTAGCAAAGGAAACACCGGCGAGGAGTGCTGCAACTACAGAGCAAGATTCTGATGTGTCCTTTAGCCATTCACTACCATCTTTTACTAGAGTTTTATGTTTTTCCTCAAATATTTCTCCTGCAGTTTTGTCCTCTTTGTTGGTTCTAAATGGGAAATGCTCTGGGACTAGTCCTTTAGTATACTACTCCATGGTGCAAGTAGTTAGAAATGTAAAATAAAATTATATCAAATTATCAAAAGATATTCTATCAATAACAATTATTACAACTTTCAAAGTTAGACTTGTTAAAAAACTACATGTCATAAACTATTTTCGTAATCTTTTGTATACACTCTAACAGGTGTTTAAACTATTAAATAGTAGGAATGATCTAAAGTCATACATTGAAAAGATAAATGACATGGAAAAGGTTTATAAAAGAAGGGACATTTCTTTCTAGTCGATTTTTAAAACATAAGTTAAGCACAATTCAAAGAGTAAAATGATATCAAGCTAAATTATCGAGTCACTCACTATGTTATCTTCAAACCAAATCTAGAGTGCTAGAGGTGGTGGAGTGTATCAGAAGAAATACAAATCTTGTATTCAAAAGAGATGAGGCTTGAAAATACAATATAAGGTAATAGACACTCCTGACGTTACTAGTTGATTTTTTTAAAGACGTGTTAATCCAAATTTAAAATGTGAAAGAAGATAACCCTAAATAATCTCTTGATAAATCAACCTAAACATGGTCAAGTTGTAGTTAAACTTATGCTTATATAAAAGAAAGTATACCTGAAACCATTTGATATGCCACATCATTTGCAAGGCAGCTCCAGATATGTTCCAATCTTGATCACCTGGTGTTGCTGCCAAATGTAACACTGTGTTGTCTTCATTATCTACCTCTTGGATTAGGTTATCAAATATTGGATATTTATTGCACTCTTTAAACCATTTCCTTAACGACTCAACAACAACGGTCCTTCTGTTTTCAACTGCTACTAATAATATATTTTTATTTTCCAAGTTAGTTTCGTAGATGGAACTTGGTATTTTTTTTATAAGTACAGTCACCATTTCAACTATGCCATATCTTGCTGCAGTCAATATCGGTGTTTCACTTTTCATTGTTTTAGCCTTCTTTGCTTTCTCATTTTTCAATGTTTCAGCCTTATTTGTATCCCCATTATTCAATGTTTCAGACTTCTTTGCTTCCTTACTTTTCAATGTTTCAGACTTCTTTGTATCCTCACTTTTCAATTCTGAAGTTAATATTAGTAATTGTAAGTATCGTTTTTGTTATAGCAATTACCATTTGGTATAGTGTGAAAAGTTTGTAAAATGAAAAATTTATCATAGTGATAATAATATTAGTAATACGACTTAAGCTTTAGCTTGATCTTTAAATTATATATGCAACACTTACGTATGTGCAAAATTGAATTAGGTCGTACATAATACATCCCAAAATCTATTGAAACTTTAAACATGTCTTTGAGTGCGTCTTTTGTTAATAATTTTATTTCCTCAATTAATAAATAGAAAACACATTTGATGATCAAATTGATTAACTAATAATTGACATTTTTGAGAACCAAACTGACAAACAAATAACACAATTAGGTAATATTTTTATAAATTTGATATATTCAAAGATTATAGGGACATTACCAATCATATTCAAGGATCCATAATATTTGCATACTCTTCAAAAATAACCTCACTTTGGATCATAGTTTTCATTGTGTATGTAAACTACCAGAAATATGCATTGCACGAGGTGTCATTAGTTTTATTTTTATTATTATATAGGATATTATAATCTAATAAACTTAAGTAGAGAATATGATAATATAAGTATGGTATGGTAAGCCAAAAATATTTTTACAACAAATATCAAAAGAACAATACGTACATTAAAAAAAAGACTAATTAAAGCCACAAATATACGGTGAAATATCATTGAAGAGATGAATGATTTTCAATCACACAACTAAGATTGAAATGTCAAGTGAAAGCATAGAATGTACATGACCTCCAAAGAGGTAAAGACACTTATGCTTTGCACTATCAAAATATTTATTTAAAAAATGTATAATTTATATATTGAAAACTAATATTTTTTGACAAAATTATATGTATTAAAATTGATATATGATATGTATTAAAATATCCTTTTATGTATATCAAAATAATTTTAAGGATATGTGCTAATAAATTTGTTGTATGTATTAATATTTTAATTTCAATATATTCTCTGTTATAAATAAAAAGTCAATATATTCTCATCTTAATTTGTAAGTTGTGACATACCTCAATTATTAATCATGAATTATTTATTTTTATTTCTCTATATAATTTCATATTGTCAAAAACTCTATCACAAAAAATATTGTGAAAACTCAAAATAAATAAGACCGCACCTTGCTGCTACAAAACATTGATTTGGGGATGTTAATCAACCCTTTTTTAACAATTGTTCATATCTTCCTTAAAAAATTATTTATTTCAAAAGAGGGTCAAAGGCCCAACGAAAATAATAAAAAGCTAAAACACTATATAAATGTTTTTTGGCATGCAGGTTTCAAAAATATTATAAAAAAGAAATAAAAAAAAAACAGTTTGTGAAGATTACTAATGTGGATAGGATATGTTTTATTATCCAAATTTGTTAAAAATAGAAAATATTAATATTTTAATAAAATACATTGACATATTTTTAAGTAGAATTCAATTAATTTTAATTTTGAAGTCTTCCCTAAATAAATTTTTTTTACGTTGAATTCATATATTAGTGAGTCCAAATCTCAATATAATATTTCTTTATGTATATTTGTTATCACGAGTTCACGACCATGGTTTTTTATTTGAATAAATTCACTGTAAGACTAAATAAGAATAAACGAATTGTTGTTGTTAAACTACAAATGTTTAGGGACCACTTTAATAATTTGGAAAATGTTGGGGTACTTTGTTAGGACGCTAAAAGTATAAATTCAATCTTAAAAGTGGTGTATTTAATTTTTTGAAATTTTAAATTTTGATTTTTTTACGCTATATTTTATGTTTTTTTTTTTAATTCATTAACATGTATCTTTAAGCATTTGTTATTATGACTCTAATAATATACATACCTTCATTTGAGTTTTTGTTTTGGTTGATAATTGCTTCAAAATCGATTTCACTCTCATTTCGAAGTGGTTTGTTGCCAGCTCCAAAGTAGGAATCAGAAGTGTTCTCCATAAAAACGGTCAATAATTGACTACTCCATTTATGTTTTTGCTTCAGTTTTCTAACTTCATCAACTCCTTTTATAATAAAAATCGAGATAATGAAATCCATGTTAAAATAAATAAATTAATTGAATATAATTAAAGTGTCGTACCGACACGTGGAACACCGAAATGTATTTTTGATTAAAAGTGTCAGTGTCGAGAATGAAACAAACAATTACTTATAGATAATGAGATCAATTTAGCTAGGAATTTGAGACACATACATACCTACTCCAGAAAGGCCAAGGATATTTATGTATGCAAACTTCAGGAACCAAAGACATGTAGCATAGTTTTCTGGAAGAAGCTCGGGATCAGATGGAATTGATATATTGTTCTGTTTTTGCTTAGATAACACGTTTTGTTTCTTTTCCTCATTATCAGATGGCATTGATATATTGATCTGTTGTTGCTGACCTAGCAACACTTTTTGTTCCTTTACCTTATTATCAGAAGCTGCAACTAAAATATATTTTAATTTCTTCAAAACATCATCAATTTAAAAATAGTTATTCATTTGAATATGAAATGCGGATCTAATTAACAATCTACCCACATTTCTTGTTAGTTGCTCAAATAGTTGACTACATCATTTATATAGTTACACTTATAATATTTAAGTGAAACTTGAAAATTCTCATCAAAAGTTAAATGGAAATGGAAATGGAAATTGTAAATACAAGATAGTAAACTGTCATCATAACTAGCATACCATATGTAGTGGAAATAGGAATTGCTAATTTAGAGATCACCGGCAGATGTCTAATGATGTCTAAAAGTGGATCAGCATATTCTTTACATTTATGAAGAAATAGATAACATGTATCGTAGTTCTTTGGGTATTTGTGACGTTCTGACTGATCATGTTTTATACCATACAATTCCAGAGCTTCTTTCACGTTTAGATTCTCCACAGGTATACCTTAGCAAGAGCATCATCAAACTAGATCGTGAGCAATACATTGTTTATAAACTTCATTTTATTTAATTAATGAAGCATAAAACAAAATAGTGATCAACTATCTTGTTAAACAACTTATATTTTAGGACATCAACTAGTATTAAAAAATTAATTGGAACATTACATCATAATATGTTAGTTTAATGATCTTATTTTATTGATCTTAATTATGTATAAAATTGCATATAATTGTTTAATGATCTTTGGATATAGAAAAATTTACATTGATGATCTATATAATTTTGTTTTTATTCTAACAATAAATTTTGTAAAATTTATATTTATTAAAATATTATTGAACGGTATAACATTATATCGTTATAATTTGATGTATCCTCTGTATATATATTTGAAATAAATTTGATCATAAAATATTAAATAATATTTTTTTAATGGTTGGATTTGTTATATATTCTAATTCTATATAAAGTTATAGACTTACAGTGGTATAAAATCTTTTTCCACCATATCATCTTGAATCCGCTTTCGAATGCTGAAGGCCTAGTAGCAAGAAGTTTGAGAGGTGTGTAATGTTTTTTGTTCGAAATTGCACCAAGTTCAGGGTATTTATCTATTATTATAAGAGCCAAATCTGTTGCAATAAATATAAATATTAGTAATTTAGCAAAATGTTTTTCAAAAATGTAGTACGTACAGGATAAGGAATTAAATTGTTAATTGCTGTTTTTTTTTAATGGATCACTGCTACAGTATACCATAGTTGAAAGCTAGCTATCACTAGAAGAAATAAAATTAGAGACTAAAACATTAATTATAAATTGTTACGACGAGGTTGCATTTTTATTTTTTTCGGAAATAGTACTCTTTTCATTTTCAAATTAATTATTCTTTTCCAAAACCGTTAGAGGTTGTTTGGAAACATTTACCTTTTTTATTTATTTAATAAAGTGGGTCATTAATTTGTAAAAAAAAGAAATGGGTCATTATTAATCCTCTCATTGTCAGCCGTAAAAGCTTCACTTCGAATCTTATATAAATAGTTGTAAAATAGTTATTAATAATAAATTATTAATAATAACTTTTCATTCCTCAAATAAAAATAGTGGATAAAGAAGAAAGCGAATTTTAAATATTTATATCATCTAAAATATTGTACATATTAAAATGCTCACATAGAAATTCATAATACGTAAATCTTCTATAATCGATGTACAATATAACAATTATAGAAACAATTAAATCTTGAACGACTGATTTCGCTCTTTAATTTAAGAGATTCTATCATTGTTGTATTTTGTATTGACCATAGATATTCAAACTCATAATATGTATCTTACCAAAAAATTCTCTCTGAATGGCGCAATGAAGGATACTATCTCCGTTGTTCCTAATAAGATCTTTAGAATAAGGATAAGAGTAATCCTTTTTACCATCACAAATCTTATAATCCGGTTCAACAAAAGAGAACAAATAGATAAATGTTTGTTTTTGCCATGAAAGTGAAGCAAGAAACAAAGGTGTCTCTCCGTTATTATTATCAATGTAAACCAATTCCTTCCTTTCACCAAATTCTCCAATTATATGCTCACAAATTTCCTTAAACCCTCTTGATGCTGCAAGGTGCAAAGGCGTGTCCCCTTTCTCGTTCTTCAATATAAATGCTTCCACGTTCCCATGAAGTAATATTGAACCAACAAGATTGCTAACGACACTTTCGTTGTTGTCGTTTACTGCCACGTGGAGTGCTGTCCCTCTGCTTTTGTCTATGTTCATTGTGCAGAATTTTACATTTGATTTGTATAGATCCACAACTTTTTCCCAATCTCCTTCTCTTGTGTACACAAGAAACTTGTCCTCAAGATCTTGACACACATATTCAAATAGAGTTAATTAATTTGTTGCAATTTTATTTTGGTCTATTGACGTAAATATCACTGATAAATTCATATAGGCAAAGTACAAATCTCGAGTGTAAATTCAGATCACCTTAGAACAATGGTGAAGTTATGATAAATTTTTAGGGTGATGAAATATAAAAAAATAAATAAAAGTTAATCTATTAAACTTAATCGATAAATAAACACATTATTATTATTATATTAAAATTCACAAAAAAAAAACTACTTAAACAATACGAAAAAATATCAAAATTGATATTTACATAAACTGTAACTTATATTCGAAAAAAAAAAACTAAAAAAAAAACTATTTAAAAATACTGAATTCAACCGTATTTCAAGAAGTTAAATCCGTCCATATATAATTGATTATATGCTAAGCATAATCACGATATCTCTTGCAATGTAATGTTTTTCATTCTTTTTCCAATTTCTAAAAAGTAATATTTTCTTTTCTCCTGAATTTTAATAATTTCATCATAAAATTTGTTATATGTATTATCAGTTTGGATTAATAATAAATCAACAAATTAATTATTTTTGTTGTATTTCTTTGGACCAATAAATTTGTATTTGGGGTAGCTAAATACGTATTATGTTTAAATGTATTCTAGTCTATCTATTTTGTTAAAAATGAAATTTTAGTTCCCTTATTTCTAAATCTAGCTTTTTGGTTAACCTATTACAAAATTCTTTGTATTTTTTTGGTTTCCATTATTTTTTATTATGTGGCACTTTCATTAACCACATGACTTGGATAAAATAACTAATAAGTCATTATTATTGTAATTGATTTTAATATTTATTTTATTTATATATTAAATTATTCAAAATAAAATAAATAAATTTTAAATATTTTATTTTAATATTTTAATTTTATAAATAAAATAAATCTATTTTTATTTTTTTGTATATAAATAAAATCAATATTAAACATTTAACAAATTTGAATATGAAATATATTATTAAAATATTTTAAATAAAGTTAACTAAATTTTAAATAATTTATATAAATATTTTAAATTTTATATTATTAAAAAATTTAAATAAAATATATAAAATTTAAATACTTTAATATATATAAATAAAATAAAAGAATTTTTTAATATTTTAATATATAAATATAATTAATAATGACATAGAAAATATTTTTTCCAACTCACAAATGTTATAAATAAAATCAATATTAAACATTTAACAAATTTGAATATGAAAGATATTATTAAAATATTTTAAATAAAGTTAACTAAATTTTAAATAATTTATATAAATATTTTAAATTTTATATTATTAAAAAATTTAAATAAAATATATAAAATTTAAATACTTTAATATATATAAATAAAATAAAAGAATTTTTTAATATTTTAATATATAAATATAATTAATAATGACATAGAAAATATTTTTTCCAACTCACAAATGTATTTTAAGTTTCACATCATCAAAAATAGTGAGGGATAAAAAAAAAGTCCTAAGAGAAATGAGATGGCTAAAAGTTCTTTTTAGGCAAAATAGATAGAATCAAAATTTCATTTAAGTCTATATATTATTAGGGTAGCTATACATAAAGATATACTTCCTCTAGTCTCAAATATAAAAGAAATTGAATCAACAAAAATTGATGTAGGTATTCTAAAATTTTGACTAAATACATCAACTTTTGTTGACCAAACTCTCTTATATTCAAAGATCAGATGAAGTACTTCCTTACTAAAACAACAAAATTGGGGTAGCCAAAATTACCCATCAATATAAGAAGACCCATTTGTCCCTACCTCAGAAAATGTCTTGTCTAACAATATCAGTATTATCAGTTGAGTTGAGTCTTAAAAAGCAATTGGTTGCAATTTACTACTAGGAAAAGTGAATTGCCAACATAAATTTAATACCAAAAAAATGCAATTATAGGTATGAAGTATATTCATCTTAGTTCAATATCAATTAATCTTCGTTGAGAATTTGTTTGGTATAAAGTATGTTTTTTTTCAACTGAATTTTGATTTTGTTCGAATGTACAAATTGAAAATTGAATTTTTGACTATTTATTTCAGATGACGGTCGAGCTCCTTACAATTCAAACCAATCAGATGTAGGTCAAATTAGTCTGTAATTTTAGAATTTTTAAAATATTTAAAGAGACAATTAAATGATCATTATTGAAAGTTGAAGCAGCAACGAAAATTTAAAGAGAAAAACAAAACAAAACTCGTTTATAATTTCATTGCTATGTGACAGAGATACCAAATTTAACAACAAACTTTGTTTTTATTTATCAAACTAACTAGCCGTGGATTTAATCTAATTTTACTAAAATTTGGGTCTTTTCTAACACTTAGTTACATATAGTAAAAAAATAGTTACTAACGAAAATAAAATGATTAAAAATGAATTTGTTCTCCAATTTTATCAATTCTAAATTTTCAACTCATTTTACTATGGTGACTATTTTTAATTAATCATGAAAAAGAATTATTTACCGTCTTCTGTGGTGTTTGTGTTGTAATAATCTCCCTCTTTAACATCGGTCATGATTGTCTTCAAAGTTGAAACTCAAATTGAATTGAAGAATGAAGAAATAATGTGAATTTGAAAATGAGAAGTTTAGCTCCTATGTTCTTCAAATGTAGTTGAACCTCCTGATTTTATACCAATCCCTAATATTTAACTGAATTTGAAGGATATGAGAATATGAAAAGAAATTTATTCCTAACATGCTTTAGAACACATAAGCACATTTTTTTTTTTAAAGAAGCACATAGTTAAAGTAAAAAAGAAAAAAAAATATATATTCTAAAAAGTTTGCTTCTATATGTAGTACACAAGTAAAGTATTCTAAAAACAAAATAAATTAAAATTTTTTTAAATATTTTTTTAAAAAATTTACGTGTTTTCAGGTCAGATCTTGATCAAGTGATAATTTAATAATTGTACTCTGTTTCAATCATACATTATGAATCTACTTCTTTTGTAAAAATATATTTTTTAAATGTATTTCTTTTCATTTATTAATAAAAAGATGGATATTATTTAAATGAACTTGTATAATTAAAAAAAGATAAAATACTAATTAAGAATGATGCATTTTTAAAAATAATATAATAATTTTTTTTTATCATTTTCATTATTATAAAAAATATATGTTCACATATTCACTTTTGCAGGCTCTTTTGTATGTTTGGTGGTTAGTCCCACATTGACTAAGAATTGAGGCTATATTGGATATATAAGAAGAATGATCTATAAATCAAATTTCTTAAGGTTTTGAGTTGAAATATAGTATTTAAGTCTCTTAAGAATCCTTATCATAATTGAGGGGAGATCTGTTGGAATTCAATTATGAGTGGTTGAGTACACCAAAATCAACACAAATTTTCTTATACAAAATGAAAAAGTAAAAGGAGTTCAATATTTACTTTTACTTTTAAGGCTAAATTACATCTGTGGTCCCTTAACTTAGTTTCAGGTAACGTTTTAGTCATTTAATTTTTTTTTTCCGACTTGGTCCTTTATTTTAATTTTAAGTGACAAATTCATATTTTATGTTTTAAAATTTCAACAATGTTATCATTTTTTATACAAAAATTCAAAAAGAAATTCAATCAAAACTCATAAAATTAATTATATTTTTCAATATAATATAAATTTCATCAAATTCATAACGCAAATCTTCAAATAAACTTATATTTTCATACTTTATTTGATATTGTTAGAAATAAAAGACTAAATCGAGGAAAAAAAGATAAATAACTAAAACGTTATCTAAAATTAAATTAAGGTATAAATATAATTTAGTTTACTTTCAATGATAATAGTAATAATACTATTATTATCTTCGTGGCAGTATGAATAGGCGGCATTGGACCCTCATTTGCTTTATTTTACCCTTTTCGGCGGCACCTTCCTTACTTCCAATTTAAGCAAGTAAATATGGCTCTCTCTTTTGTAAAAAATAAAATGGCTCCAAAATGTTATTGTAAACAAAACTACTATTGGCCAAAACATCAAGGTCTAAATCATCTTAACCTGTTAGTCTCGCAAGTAATTTATATTTTTGCTTGTTATCAGTATACTTGATGCTCCACACTTTGAAATAGTAACTAAGAAGTTTGTTGCAGCATCAAAAATAGGGATTTTTTTTTGGAACAATAACTAATTGTCGTTGAAAATATTGTCCATCAACTTTATAAGTAACGATCATCACATATTATACACGTATAGTAGATCACGTATATCGATTCGAGTCGTAAATTTTTATGTAATAAATAGGTTTAATTGCAGTTGTAGTCCTCATATTTTAGCTGAATGACGAAAGTAGTCCCCCCATTTTATTTCTCCTCAGTTTTGGTCCCTCAAAATAATTTTGGTCCAAAACTTAATGTAATTTTATTTTTTTGCATTTATTTAAGTCACAGCATGCCTCAAGATCTCATTTGCAACAATTGTACCTGAAATCCATGATCATAAATGGTGTAATACGTCATTGAAAAATGAAATTTCATAAAATTTTGGATCAAAATTCTGTTTGGGAACAAAAACTGGAGAGAAACAAAATAGAGGAACTACTTTCGCGATTCAGTTAAAATAAGGGAACTAAAACTGCAATTAAGCATAATAAATATATAAAGTTGACTTAAACATTGATGTGTGGGAGCTAGAGAGTTGAATGATAAAAGAAGTTGAGAGTTCCACCATCACCATCAACACACAAAAATAAATAAATTTTTGTTGATCATGAACCATAATCCTTAAAAATAGGCCACAAAACATTAGATAATAACATTGTAAAATAAAGATAAACATGGTGTTTGTGAAGGTACGCTATCATCCTTAATGAATTTTTTTAATATAATCTTATCTTTAATGATTTATTTACTTAAGACGAAAATCTCCAAAAATTTGTTAGATAACATTATATATTTTTTATTATATATATTTAAAAAAAAAATCTTCACTCTCTTGTTACTACCTCATGTTAATTCCTCTATATGTGCAAATATTTTCCACCTCAGTCAAAAAACTGACGTGTACATCTTGATAGATAGTTTCTTCTACTCAGTTTCTAATATTTTTAATATTAATAGTGTAATCATAATCATTAACATTTTGATTTCAAAATCGAAACCTAAAGTTTATAACAATTCGGTTATAAAATATTAATTGTCAAACAATTATAAGTATACATAAAATACAAATAATTGTAAATGAATTACTTTAATTTCATGTCAATTAACACTATAAAATAACAAATTAAATTAAATTAATTTCAATAAAATAAAATTGACCAAAATTCAAATAGATATGACTTTGTCAATCATTTATAAATATTTATATACTATATATATATATTTACCAATATTCAAAATAGAAAATCAAATACAAATATTTTTTGTTGTTCTCTCACTCGATCTTTGTGGTAATTGTGAATTTTTTTATTTTAAATTGGATGTATTAGAATTTTAATTTACAAATATTCAAACTATTATTAATATTAATAGAGTAATTATAATCATCAACATTTTAGTTTTAAAAACAAAATCCAAAATTTATAACAATTCAGTTATAAAATATTAATTTTCAAACAAATCAGTTATATATATCAATTTTGTGTTTATATTTTATTTTATTTAAAATCAAATATATTTAAATCTTTTTGAATGATCAACTCTAAACTTATTTGACTTTAACTCACATGAAACACCTTTGCATGCAACAATCAAGAAAAAACTTCTCTCAAATTTTAAAAATAGTATACAAGAAGGTGATATATACAACATAACAAATCTAAAAATATCACCGGCAAATTTTTCTTACAGACCTATTGTAGGAATAAAGAAGATATTGTTTTTTACAACAACTATTGTAACCAAAATCCAACAGCCAAAAATTACCATTCAAAACCATTACTTTGAGGATAATGTTAAGGAGAAAGATGACAACCCATTATCCAAACGAAATATCAAGGTACAGCAGAACAATAAAAATATTCACATATCATCAGATGAAGAGAAAATCAAAACAACAGTTACATAAAAAAAGAAGATTGTGGTTGAATATATTATATTATTTAACGAAGAGCTCATCCTTCTACATACCTTAAAAGAAAAACCAAAAAGAATAAACCAAAAGGAAAACAGTTGAGGTGTAATGAAATTGATTAATCCAAAACAATAAAAACAAAATGAAAAACTTAAAATCGGAAATACAAGATGAATGTATTTTTAACTATTTCACTCTAATCATTTTTAGTTTCAACAATAAAGTCATACGTTTTATAACTCAATTGTATATCAATTGAGTCTATCTTTTAATTTCAATTATGAAATACATAACTTCAACATTTGACATATCCATTAATCTCAATATTATTCAAGTCATTCGTCTAACAACGATACTTCACTTCTATAAATTACATTGGTACAATTGTATATATATTATTGATATAACTATTAAATTATGGATCATTGGACAATTGGAACATAATACTTCATTTTTTTTTAAATCCACTTAAATTAAATAAATAAAAATAAATACACGCAACACGCTAGTTAGCATCTAGTTATATATTAGTAGTAAGAGTATTTTAGACTTTTCTTTTCTCTTGTATATATACTTATTGTAACTTTATTACTTTTATTTTTTGTTTATTTTGGTTATAAAATTCTAGTGGGGTTCTTTCTCTTCTTCTTCATCATTTCTATGTTTATGTTTGTTTATCATTGTTAACATGGTATCAAAGAGCTTTGGTTGATTTTGTATGACCCGTTTTGAGGCCTCTAACAATTTCCTCCCTTTGTTTCTGTTTTGATTTTACCTCTTTATTTCCTGTGCAATCTTGCTCTTCTGTTTCCAACGTGGTTTTGGTCTTCTATTTTTGACACGATTTTGTTCAATTCCTGGCTAACTCTGCTATTGACAAGTTATTCCTAATTTCTTTTGTTTCAATGATTGTGTTTGTCGTATTTTGGTGTCCTTATTTATTATGGCTAGTGTCCACCTCAATGGACATAATTACTATTTTGGGAATTATGTGATGAAAAATTTTTGAGTGGAAAAGATATATGAGGTTATGTTGATCTGTTAAGTCTACAGATAAAAATGATGAAGCTAAATATGCAAAAGATTTAAAAACATGGAATCTTAGTAATTAAAGAATCATTACTTGGATTAATAATTCTATTGATCTGTCTATAGGTGTGCAACTAGCAAAATATGATATTGTTAAATAGATTTTAGATCACTTGAAATGTTTGTATGTCCAATCTAACTTTGCAAAATGGTATCAATTGGAAAGTGATATGAGGGCCCTTAAGTAGAACCATATGACCATTCATGAATTCTATTCGACAATTACTAATTTGTGGGATCAATTGGCTCTTATGGAATCAATTGAGCGAAGGTGCATACACGAAAAGGGAAGTTAAATTGTGTTTGACAAAATTGAGAACTTTTTGCTAATTTGATAAAGGCTGATTGATTTATATGAATTACTTAGATAAGAATAAATCGGATTCAGATGCAACAAATAATGAAAGCATAAATAACTGGACACAAATTTATCTTGGTTCACCACTAACTTGGCTACATCCAGTTCCCTCATCCACTAATTCAAATACCTTGAATTATAAAACATATGACCTTCCAAGTAAGTCTTCCCAAACAGCCTGACAATTCTAGACTTTTGAGGAACTAACCACCTTGATCCTACAAGTCAAGTCTTCTACTAACAAATTGACAACCCCAAATTGAAGAAGGAACTAAACCACTATCGGGTTGGATACCAAAGATTAGAAATTTAAGTGTTTGCTTCTAACAAAGTTGATTATAATAATAACTCTCACACTCTAAGAAAAAATAAAGCACTTAGAAATGTAAAATACCTGCTTTTGATGAAGACAAAGACCAAGGAAAGTGATCAAGTTGCAAGCTCAAAAAGAAGTCAAACATCAAAGACAACTATGGTCAAATATGCTAGAAATTTTATAATGTAAAGGTACATGATGCAATCTAATATTCGTATATTTCAAATGCACATGAGAACCTTTCATTTTAGCATATGCGTCAAAAGGATTTTCAAAAAGTAAAAATATATAAATAATGTTTGAAAATAATATTTTTGACAAAATACAATGTTGTATTCAAATACAACATGTTGTAGTCGAATACAGACAAGTCAATAGCTAAAACTGAACATCTTCAAACATCTGTATTCGAATACAAGAATGTGAATTCGAATACAAGCTTCAAAATTCAAATAAAACTGAACGTTAAAAGGATGTGTATTCGACTAAACATAAGCTATAGTCGAATACACCTAGAAACAATGTAATTTTTCAATTCTGAAATGGTTCCGGATCATTGCATTTCTTCATCAAACCTCTTGGATCAATGACCACGAATCTGAAGAGATGTTTATGGAGTATAAATACACCATAACTTCAGATCAAACATAACCAATCCTACAACCAAACCTTGAACAAACTTTGAACAAACTTTCTAAAATGTTTTGATTTATTCAAAGTTTCACTTTTATATTTCAAGTACATATTTTACATTTTCATATCGTTGAGAAACGTTCTCTAGTGTACTTGAAATTATATTGGATTATTATCATTGTACATCACCTATTATATCATATTGATCTAAATCAAAATCAATATTGCTAAACCATTCAAGTGTTGTAAATTGAAGAAAGTGGTGTACTTTCTTCAAGTGTTGTAAATTGAGGAAAGTGGTGTTCTTTCTTCAAGTTTTGTAAACTAAGATAGTAGTGTGCTATCTTAGGGTGATTGTTAGGAGTTCGTAACAAAGGTCCTAGAGTGGGACTTGTATTTATTCTAACAATAGTGGAAAATCTCTTGTGGTGTGCAAGAGGACTAGATGTACCCTTGGTTATAAGGGGAACCAGGATAATATCTTTGTGTTCTTTATTTTTCTGCCATTTATCTTTTTCATACACTATCTTAAATCAGAAAAATCAAACACCAAATCTCTAAAAACAAGAAAATTTCTAAACATCTAATTCACCCCCACTCTTAAGCGCACTTCTATTCTTACAAGAAAATACTTTTGACTAGAATAAGTGTTTCTCTCTTTGAACTCTAAGATGAATTTAAAATTTTGAGATTATGACTTATTCAAATATTTTCTGATTTTCGATGATCTTCTTCAGTCTTGAGTATCTATTTGTAATTAAAATTAGGGCTTCAATTTAGTCATTGTTTAATCCTGATTTGTATCTTCATTCCTAACTTGGTCAACAATTATCTTTTTAAAAAATAATTTTGAACAAGATGCGTTTTGATAATATGTTCATTAGCCAATTATTTAGTTTGTTCTTCTAGATTGATTTGGTTTCTATTTTGTTTAGATTGATTTTGTTCGTATTTTGTTCAGATTGAATTTGTAAAATCTCCAGAATGATTTTGTTTGTATTTTGTTCAAATTGAGTTTTGTATCCAATATGACGTTTGAGATCTAGTACCTAGACCAAAGAAGAACATTATTGGAACCAAGTGGATTTTCAGAAACAAGCTAAAGGAAAAAGGTGAAGTAGTCAAAAACAAGGCAAGACTTGTCGCACAAGGCTACAGTCAGCAAGAGGGCATTGATTACACTAAAACATTTGCTCTAGTAGCCAGAATAAAAGCAATTAGTATGATATACCTTAATAATATCGTTATATCACTTGTACGGTTTACATTTTGTTTTGATATCGTATAATTCGGAAGTGTGATTTGAAGCTTGCTTATTATTTTACTGATCATAATCACACACATTGCAATTTTGTGCTTTTGATGTTAATTATTTTAATATTGGTTTTTATGCTTGGCTGAGCGAATACTTGAATAGAAGATGACAGAAGTATCAAACTCTTGTGAAAAGTATATTAAAGTTGGATGCATTTTCCAACTTTCTCTTTTCTCCCTTTTATATTCTGCTCGACTTATTTTTGAGTCATTTATCCCCTTTCTTTCTATCCCTTTGATTTTTTGAGCAGTTTTTATACCGTAATCCCTTTGATTTTTAGAGCGGTTGTTACGCCGTAGTTCTTTCGATTTATGAGTGGTCATAGTACCATATTGCGATCGATTTAATAGTCATCATAGTACCATATTGTGAGTGATTTTAATTGTCATATTAAGACTGACTTTAACAACTATATTGAGGGTGTAATTCTAGAACCATTTTCTATGGTACAGTGAAACATCTTAAAGAGAGCGACCTAGTCTGTGACTCAACCCAATAATATCTTCGGTGACATAAATTGATTTTCAAAACAATTTTCAAAACTCAAAAATAACAATTTTAAGACGTTCTTTATTGCCATGTCAACCGAAGTGATTTCAGGATTTTGTTATGTTGCCTCTGATTTCAATAAACTGTTTTAATTTAAGGCAAACAAAAAATAATAAGAAAGCAGGGGAGTTAACCCATGGGAGAGAAATGATAAGAATATATTCTTAATAGACTTGTTGATGATCTGCATGACTACTACAGTTCCAACAATACTGAGATATGTTTGGAATGCCCCGAAGAAAAAAATATGATAATGAAAAAGTTGAGGATAAAAAGTATGTTGTGAATAAAATGTCTATCTATGACTTCTTAATTTTTATTCTTGATTATTTATAAAGTGTATTGTTATAAAGCGATTGATTGTAAATCTTATATAGTATCATTGAGTTGTTATATGTGTTTCTTTTTATAATTCTTATAGATATGAAATAACTTAGCAATTTAAAGATTGTTCTGTTTGTGTGACTTAAGTGAAACTTGTTGAGTTTTTGGTGATAGAATTTAAATTTTATTTTTTAAGAAGTAAAACTAGTAATATATTGTTTGAGTAATTTGTGATAGAATTTAAACTTTATTTTTTAAGAAGTAAAACTAGTAATATATTGTTTGAAAACAAGAAATTAAAACTAACAATGTACTTGAAATATGTTTTATTTCACCCAATTAAATGTAGTAAGTTATTATCAGCTAAGTCAATATGTTATGTTTTATTGTAGATTATAGTAAGTGACTTTATGGTATTGTCTTATATAATTGAATGTTAAATGTGATATGTGTGGTTGACTCATGTTATAATTCTTATCATGTTGTGCAAGATGATTTATGATATGTTGTACTTAAATGAGTTATGAATGCCCTCGACATGTTTATTATATCCTTAGATACTAAGTTCAATCTTGTTGGTGGTAGATTAGATAATAGTTCGCTTATTCTTAACTACAAATTTTGAGGATGGAATTTCTTTATGTTTGGTAGAATTGTAACATCCCAAATTTCATAATCGACTATTTCATAATTAAATAGGATTTTAAAGAAATTAATTTAATGTTAAAATTATTTTAGAATATATGTTGATTAATTTTATGATTAGTTCTCCTTATATGTGTGAGTTTCTTACGGTTTGATAATCGTATATATATTTAATTTAATGAGTAATATAAATTATAAATAATATTTCTAATTATTTAATTTATTTTTCAAAAATGTAATGATATTGTAACAAAAGTATTTTAGAGGATAAGATTTGAGTGGGTTTACATGTAATTTTACATTAGATATTTGTGGTGATATTTTTGTATGTGTTAAACTACATGATAAATGTGTGCATAGTTACATTTTAATTATTTAGGACTATTTCCTATGTTAATTATTTATTTTATAAATAATTGTATTAAGATAGTAGTAATATTGTGATTAATTTCTTTATTTTTATTTATTTTCTATGATATGATGGTTTTATACGTATTTATTGTGATTTAGTAATAAATATAAATTAGTTATATTATATTTATTCATTTTATAGTTTTGATTATTCTATAGAGATGGTAGTATTTTTATGTTATTATTTTGTAAAATATTATAGTAATAATTGTAGTTAATATTGTGAATATCAGAGTATTTGTTATTAATGTATTTTAATATAGGTATTACTTTTAATAAATATTAGTATTACTTTAGTAATGAAGTTGTGTTAAAAAAATTAGTTTTGATAATTGTGGGTTTTATTTTAAAAAAATAATAATAAAAGAAAGGAGTAAAATGTGTTTATGGATTAGACCCATATACAACTAAAATCTAATTTTAAAAATATATAGATATATATAAACAACATGGCTCGGAAAAAAAAAATTAGGATAACCGTTTGACACCGTTCATCGATAATTGTTTTAGAAAACTTTCTCCATTTTCATTCAAATTTCAGTATGGTGTTTCATTCATTGAGCTAGTCAACGAAACACACTTTTTCACATTTTTAATCATTCTAATTTCTCTCTAAAATACACGACTTCTCCATTTATAGAATTCGTTATTTTGAACCGTTCTTCTTTACCATAAATCTGATTTGAGTGAAACCAACGCCAAAACGACCGTGTGAACGACGACTATATTATCCCATGATTATTTTCCGCTTTAGGTAAGTTAACTTGATTAGTTTTCTAAAATTGGTCTTTTTAGAGTGTGTTTTCATAATTTATTTTTGACGTTTACCCGTAAATTATCAAGTTAGATCGATTGAAGGACAAGGAGTCAAAGAACAAATGTTTTTTTTCTTCTCGCGGACTCGTATTCGTGTGTGAAACCATCGGAAAAAGGTAAGGGGTGAGAGAGCGTTTGAGTTCGTGAGTATAATATATTGTGAGATTAACTGGAAAATCGTATTTCCCAACGATTCATCCGGAGATCGCAACATACAGGGGTAACCCTATTTTGTAATAATTAAATCAATATGACTACTTATGGTTTGTAGGATTAAAATACGAATTAGAAACTTTTATTAGGTTGTTGTCTGATTTAAATTCTGCAATTGTCTAGTATATGTGAAGAAAGTCTAAGTTTTTATTTTTAATGTGTTGAAAGTCTTATTTATGATATATGTTTTAATTTCTATATGTATGTGATGAAAGTTTAAATTTTTATGATATAACAAATTAAAGTTTTGATTTTTATGATACTTTTATAAATATATGATTTCTTGATATGTGTAGTAGAAACTTTGATCTTTGTGATAGTTGTTTATGAATATATGATCTTCCTGATATATGAGGTGAAAACTTTGATTTTTATTATGGTTGTTTCAGAATATTTGATTTTCTTGATAAGAACTTGTGATGGATGATTTAGTGATATTTAAATAAGATGGTGATTTCGTATAAGTTATTTTTGGATCATTTGACTTAATCTTAGTGGGTTGTATAAGAATGTTTGATTTTGATGATACATAATCATGTCATCTCATATGCATCTTAGTGGACTGTGTGGAAATATTTTATTTTGATAATGCACCATTATGTCATGGCATATGCATCTTCATGGTAGTTGCCTTTGTGGTAGGTTTTTTCCCCATTTGTATGGGTGATTTTCTATGTGGAAGTTGCCTTTGTGGTAGGTTTATTTCCGCATTAGTATGGATGATTTTCTGTGTGGAAGTTGCCTTAGTGGCAAGTATTATATCCGGATCATATAGTTATTAGGAGCATGCATAGCATTGCACCTTCTTGTGATTGTTTCGTTGTGGTTAATGTGTATTTGATGTGATAATAATTTGTGTTAGACGATTTGATGTTATAATGAGATATTGATTCTCTTGGAGTGATTTTGACTTTATAATATGATTTTTTCTTGAAATGTTTTGTTATATGGTGATGTGTTTGATATGGCTATGTGTTGATTATTTGCGTGTTCTTCTTACTTTTAACATGATTTTAAAACTCACCTAATTCGTTGTTTGTGTTTGACTGACTTAGCCCCGCATTTGCGAAATCACAATTATTAAAGATAAATGAGTCTTGAAGTTCAAGTTTTGGAGACGCTTCGATTTGTAATGTTGTATTAGGAATGTGAGTTATAAGTTGTATTTTACTTATTTAATTAATGAAAACTATACAAGTATTACTAAGTGTTTGTAATTAAATTAAGAAATTACAGTTAAATCAAGTTTATCGATATTGCACTTTTCTATAGGAGGAAAAAGACTAAAGTATTCAATTTGTATTTTGAGAAACATGATATTCTAATAACTAATAAAAGTTTCTTTTCTTTTGGAGTTTTTATTTATCCGCTACGAATTTTAGTAAAAATATGATATAAATTATTATGTATATTATGTTGGAGTTTAGAACTTACTAATTAATTAAACAAATAGAAGTTACGATATTCTCACTTAAATAAATTTATACAAAAAAAATTTGTCGTAGTTTTTCTAAGTAATAAGTATTTATAAGTAATATTTTGTATCAAAATTTGGGGTGTTACAAAAGACCTCGGAGAAGCGAGTGTAATCCTTGGAATCAAGATTACTAGGTTAGAAAAGGGAATTTCTTTGGATCAATCTCACTATATTGAAAAGATCCTAAAGAAATATAAATATTTTGACTGTAAACCTGCTTGCACACCATATGATCCAAGTGTTAAACATTTCAAGAACACTGGTGAAGGTGTTACACAAACTGAATATGCGAGTAATATTGGCAGCCTAAAATATGCCACTAACTGTACTAGACCCGACATTTCCTACGTCGTGAGACTGTTGTGCAGGTTTACCAGTAGACCTAGTTTGGAGCATTGATACGATATCGAATGAGTCATGAGATACCTAAAAGAGCTATGAGTTTCGAATTACATTATCAAAGATTTTATGCCGTACTTGAAAGATACAATGATGTTGATTGGAACATTTTATCATATGAATCCAAAGTAACCAATGATTATATCTTAGTATAGCTAGAGGTGTTGTATCTTGGAAATCGAAGAACAAAAGATATTGGGTCAGTCCATCATAGGGTCTGAATGATAACACTAGCTACTACTAGAAGCGAGCTGGTTGAGATATTTGCTAGTTGAGATCCCTTTTTGGGAAAAACCTATGATATATGTGTTAATCCATTGCGATGGTACCACAACTATTGCGAAGATTAGAAATCGTTATTGCAATAGTAAGAGACGACAAATATGTCGTAACCAAAACATTGTTAGAGAGTTACTTTTAAAATTGACTTTTATAATGTATCATGTATGCATTGATGATAATTTAGGAGATCCTCTAACGAATGAGTTAGCTAGCGTGAACACATATTTAGCATAACACATATTTTTCTTCAGAAAATTACCTTGGGGATTGTATGTGGGTTTTATTTGTCATATTTGGTTTTTTCTATTTTATTTTTTATTCAATACTTTTCTGGTATAGGTCTCAACCATTGCCATTTGTTCCTGCGTAATCTAAGAGACTTCTGATGTAACTTTTTTTATTGGATTCTTAAAATTCTGTTAAATAAGCATTCATTTTCAATTTGTTCCATTTGAATTTTGAACTCACCTACGTTACAGGTTGATTCTTTAAAGAATGAATGCTTTGGAATTAAAAATGGTTTCAATGTAACAATCAACTATCATTTAGGGCAAAAGTATGAAAGTGTGGGTTACTTAAATATTATGTGGCGCAATAACGCCACTTAATAGTGACTAACCAGTCAAAAATAAGTAGTTGCTAATTATAAATTAATTATGTTGAAAAGTGACAATAAACTGTGTAAATTTTGAAATGACCTATCAGCTTTAAGCATTGATAGAGCACATGATATTATAATCTTACATAAATAAGCACAATCCAACATCAGACATAAATATATAAGCTTCTACAAGCATAGGTAGTAGTACTCAATTCACTCTAGTTGTTATTTGTATAAACTAAACACATTTTCAATTCATCATACACCTTTATAAGTCCTAACCCTTAGCACTTGTCTTTGGAATTTTGGTTACAATACCTCTGAGAAGATCAACGTACAGTGGAAGTTGTGCTATTGCATACAAAGTCACAGGGAAGCAAGTAACTGAATAAATGAGGAACACAATGTTCTTATATTTTTGGTCAATCAAAAAGAAATGGCCAGAGCAGAAAGCAGTGAACATTGCAACGATGGACAAGAAAAGAGAGCTCAATCCCAAAAGAAGTTTTCTTGGCAAATCAATTCTGAAATCTTCTGCTTCTTTTCGAGAAGTGAGTATCGAAAGGAACATTATGAGTGCAGTGACAGAGAAGCAAAGCCCAATTACTGATGACAACGCAAATGCATCAAATGCAGGCTTTCCTTCCAATGCAGGTTCACCTGTTTCACTTTTGTTGCCACCTGGTACAGTGCTTGATGTAGCAAAGGAAACACCTGCAAGGAGTGCAGCAACTACAGAGCAAGATTCTGATGTGTCCTTTAGCCATGCACTACCAATTGTTACCAAAGGTTTATGTTTTTCCTTGAATATTTCTCCTGCAGTTTTGTCCTCGTTGTTGGTTCTAACTGTGAAATGCTCTGGGACTAGATTTTTTGCATACTGCTTCATAATGCAAGTAGTTAGAAAGGTAAAATAAAACTACATGTTAAAAACTATTTTCATAATATTTTCTAAACACTTAACAAGTGTTTAAACTAAAGAGAAATGACATGAAAATGGTTTATAAAAAAGGGGTATCTCTTTAAGTTGATTTTTAAAACATGAGTTAAGTCCAATTCAAAGTGTAAAATGGTATCAAACTAAATTATCAAGTCACTCACCTTGTTATCTACACATAAAATCTAGAGTGCCAAAGGTGGAGGAATGTATTAGAATAAATACAAATATAGTATTCAATAGAGACAAAGTTTTAAAATA
>NC_021164.2:53371823-53376709 GCF_000331145.2 Cicer arietinum | reverse complement strand
ATATATATATATATATATATATATATATAAATAAAAAATAAACCTGAAACCATTTGATATGCCACATCATTTGCAAGGCAGCTCCAGATATGTGCCAATCATCATCACCAGGTGTAGCTGCCAAATGTAATATTGTGTTGTCTTCATTATCTACATCTTGGATTAGGTTATCAAATGTTTCCTTTTTATTGCACACTTCAAACCATTTCTTTAAAAACTCAACAACAACGGTCCTTCTGTTCTCAACTGCCACTAATAATATATTTTTATTTTCCAAGTTAGTTTCGTAGATGGAACTTGGTATTTTTTTTATAAGCAAATTCACCATTTCAACTATGCCATATCTTGCTGCAGTCAATATTGGTGTTTCACTTTTCAATGTTTTAGCTTTCTTTGCTTCCTTACTTTTCAATATTTCCATCTTCTTTTCATCCTCACTTTTCAATGTTTCAAACTTCTTTGTATCTTCAATTATCAATGGTGCAGCAGATACTGGTAATTGCAAGTATCATTTTTGTTATAGCAATTACCATTATGTATAGTGTGAAAAATATGTAAAATGAGAAATTTATCCGGTGATAATAGTATTAGTAATATGACTTAACCTTTAGCTTGATCTTAGAATTATATATACAAAGTTAAATTTAGTTATATACGTGCAAAGTTGAATTAGGTCTTACATAATAGATCCAAAAATTTATTGAAACTTCAAACATGTCTTTGAGTGTGTAATTTTGTTAATAATTTTATAGACTCAATTAATAAATAGAAAACTCATTCAATGATCAAATTGGTTAACTAGTAATTGACATTTTTGAGAACCAAGCTGACAAACAAATAACACAATTAACTGATGTTCTTATAAATTTGATACATTAGAAGATTATAGTGACATAACCAATCATATTCAAATATCCATAATAGTTGCATTCTATTCAAAAATAACCTTTCTTTGGATCGTGGTTTTCATCTTGTATGTGTAAACTACTAGAAATGTGCATTGTACGAGGTGACATTGGTTTTATTTTTATTATTACAGGATGTTATAATATAATAAACTTAAGTAGAGAATATGATAATTTAAAGTATGGTATGGTAAGCCAAACTTATTTTTGCAATAAATAGCAAAAGAACAAAACACGTACATTAAAACAAAAAGACCAAAACCGCCAATGTACGGTGAAATATCATTGAAAAATGAATGATTTTCAATCACACAACCAAGATTGAGATGTCAAGTGAATGCATAGGATGTACATGACCTCCAAAGAGGCAAAAACACTTATATTTTGCACTATTAAAATGTATTATTTATATATTGAAAACTAATATTTTTTTACAAATATATATATATATATATATATATATATATTAAAATTGATATATGAAATGTATTAAAATATCCTTTTTTACATATCAAAATAATTTAATGATATGTGCTGATAAGTTTGTTGGATTTATTAATATTTTAATTTCGATATATTCTCTTTTATAAATAAAAATGTCAAAATATTATCATCTTGATTTGTGAGTTGTGACACACCTCAATTATTAATAATGAATTATTTATCTTCATTTCACTATAATTTCATATTGTCAATAACTCTATTAAAAAAAATATTGTGAAAACTCAAAATAAAAAAGGACCGCACCTTGCAGCTACATAACATTGATTCGAATATATTAATCAACCCCTTTTAACAATTGTTCATACCTTCCTAAAATGAAATTTGTTCATACCAAAAAACTTTGTTTATTCTACTTATTGTTTGTTATATTTTGTAATTAAATCCTTTTTCTCTAAGTCTAGTAGTTGAAAAAGCGCAAATAAGTGACAAATACAATATCTTTTAGTTAGTGTGAGTAGGATGTGTTTTATCGTTTTGTTCAAAAAGGGGTTAAAGGTCCTACGAAAATAAAAAATTAAACAACTTTATAGATATTTTTAGCATGCATGTTTTGGAAATATCATCAAAAAACAATCGATGAAGATCGCTAATGTGGATAGAATATGTTTTATTATTCAAATTTGTTAAAAATAAGAAATATTAATATTTTAATAAAATATATTGACATATGTTTAAGTGTAATCCAACTAATTTTAATTTTGAAATCTTCCATATATAAAATTTTTATGTTGAATTCATATATTAGTGAATCCAAATTTAAATATAATATTAGTTCGTGAATATTTGTTTTCCTGACTATGATTTGTGATTTTAATAAATTCACTATAATACTAAATAAGAAGAAAAAAGAATTGTTGTTGTTGAACTACAAATGTTTAGGGTCCACTTTAATAATTTGGAAAATATTGAGGTACTTATTATGACACTAAAAGTATAAAATCTTAAAAGAGGTGTATTAAACTCTTTAAAATTTTGATTTTTTTACACAATATTTTACTTTTATTTCTTTTTTAATTTATTAACAAGTATCTTTAAACACTTGTTTGTATGAGTCTAATAATATATGTACCTTGGTTTGGGTTGTAAGCCTCCTCAAAATCGGTTCCGCTCACATTTCGAAGTGGTTTGGTGCCAGTTCCAATGTAGGAATGAGTGATGTTCTTTATAAAAAACATCAATAGTTGACTACACCATTTGTGTTTCTGCTTCATTTTCCTAACTTCATCAACCCCTTTTATAATTAAAATCGAGATAGTCAAATTCAAGTTTAAAAAATAAATTAATTGAATAAAATTAAAATGTCACACTAACACATGTTGAACACTAAAACGTACGTTTTCGATTAAAAGTGTCGGTGTCATGTTGAACAATTAAATTCATGTTGAACACTAAAACAAACAATTAGTTATAGATAATGAGATCAACTTAGCTAGGAATTTGAGACACGTACATACCTACTCCAGAAAGGCCAAGGGTATAGATGTATGCAAACTTCAGGATCCAAAGACATGTAGCATAGTTTTCTGGGAGAAGCTTGCGATCAGATGGCATTGGTATATTGATATGTGGTGGGTGATTTGACGAATCTTTTTTTTCCTTTCCCTTATTATCAAAAGCTGCAAATAAAAAATATTTTAATTTCTTCCAAACAATGTTAAAATAAAAATAGTTATGATTATGACAATTGACAATACATTTATTTTTAATGCATTAAATAAATTAGTTGAAATCATATTAATTATTGAATAACTAAAAAAATTAATTTACACCAAAGACTAAACTCTTAAAAAAAACATTTATCTAATCCACATAGACATTTCATTTAAGAATATAAAGTTATTTGACTTCAAAATTTGTGATGGGTCAATTTATTTTTACTGGTAATTGGATTTACACTTAAGCAGAGAATTGTTAAAAATGGTGGTTGATACCATGATAGAGAATTGTTATTCATTTCAACATGAGATGCATTCTTGTTAGTTGCTCAAATAGTCGGCTACATAATTTATATAGTTATACTTATAACTAAAAACATCAATTTGATTCATGGTTGTTCTACTTAAATGAAACTTGTTTTTGACTAATGATTAAGTGAAACTTGAAAAGTCTCATCAAATTTGGATAAAAAAGTTAAATGGAAATATAAAAAAACTGTAAATACAAGATAACTAGCGTACCATCTGTAGGGGGAATAATATTTCGTAATATGTTGATCAGCAGTTGTTTAACATTGCGTAAAAGTTGAACGACACATTGTTTACATTTACAAAGAAAGAGACAACATGTTTTGTAGTTCTTTGGGCATGAAGTGCATGAGTTTTCCTGATCTTGTTTCTTATTGTAATTTTTGATAGTTTCTTCCACGTTTAGGTTTCCCACGAGTATACCTTAGCAAGAGCATCATCAAACTAGATCAAGAGCAACACATTGTTTATAAAGTTCATTTTAGTTAATTAATGATTTTTTTTTCTTGATGTTCATTCTAATACCGACATGGATAGTAAAAGTTCATTGATACTTACAAACAAAAGAAAGATTTAGTGACTAGAGAGATTTCATCTCACACAATTAGAAAACCAAAATAACTCTTTAGCATTATATAAATATTAGAATTTTGGCCATCCCTCTTTTTGTAAAACATGAATATGCATGATTGGAGAGTTTTCTTGTCAAACAATATTTTTGAACAAAAATTAGTGTAAATGTATCACATGATAAATAAAAAAATCTAATTAGGCTGGCACACTAAATCTTTTATCAATCAATTGCATCTACATCAGTCTATTAAATATGATTGAGATAAAAGGAAATTGTGATCAACTGTCTTGTTAAAAAACTTATAGTTTAGGACATCAATTTGTAATAAAAAATTAATTGGAACATTACATCATAATATGTTAGTTTAATGATCTTATTTTATTGATATTAATTATGTATAAAATTGCATATAATTTATAGATCTGTAAACATGCCGTAATTTAATAAAAAAAACAGTTATATATATATATTAAAGAATCTATAGTTGAGGTGAAAATCTTTATCAAATTTTAAAATTATTTTATATGTTATTGAAATATATCAAAATTATCATCTTACATAATTTTATTAAATGTCAATGATCTTTTTAAATCTCAATAATCAATTAAATAATTTTAGATTTGTGCAAAATTTTACATTGATGATCTATGTGATATTAGTTTTCAATTAAAGTGTAGATTTTGTAAAAAATTTATTTATCAACATATTATTGAATAATGTAACATTCTATGAGTATAATTTGATATATCCTCTATATATCTATATATATATATATATATATTATATATTATAATTCTATATAAAGTTATAGACTTACAGTGGTATAAAATCTTATTCCACTAATTCATCTTGCATCCACTTTTGAATGCCGATGGCCTAGTAGCAAGAAGTTTGAGAGGTGTGTAACCCTCTTTATTCGGAATTTCACCAAGTGTAGGG
>NC_021164.2:53337559-53371790 GCF_000331145.2 Cicer arietinum | reverse complement strand
GGAATTTATCTATTATTATAAGAGCTAAATCTGTTGCAGTAAATACAAATATTAATAATTAGCAAATGCCGTTGTACATGATAAGGAATTAAGGATAATTGTTAATTGCTTTTATTTTATTTTTTATAATGGATTTACTTGATATGTCTAAGGTGACCACTATAACATAATTGAAAGTTATCTCTCAATAAAAAAAAAATTTGGTGACTAAAATTAATATCAAAAAATAATAATAATTTTTTTTTATACTTCTCTTGTCACAAAATTTAGTAAAAAAAATAGAGAAATATCGTTCATACATATCCAAATTTATAATATGTATCTTACCGAAAAATTCTCTTGAAATGGCGCAGTGAATAATACTATCTCCGTTGCACCTAATAAAATTGTTATAATAAGAGTAATCTTTTATAAGGTCATCATCAATCTTATGATCATGCTGAAAAAAAGAGAACAAATACAAAAACGTTTGTTTTTGCCAAGAAAGTGAAGCAAGAAACAAAGGTGTCTCTCCATTTTTATTACGAATGGAAATCAATTCGTCCCTTTCACCATTTTCTCCAATTATACACTCACACATTTCTTTAAATCCTCTTGATGCTGCAAGATGCAAAGGCGTGTCCCCTTTCTCGTTCTCCATTTTAAATGCTTTCATGTTCCCATGAAGTAATATGGAATCAACAAGACTGCTAACGACACTTTCGTTACCTTCATTTACTGCCACGTGGAGTGATGTCCCTATGGTTTCGTTTATTTTCATTGTGCTGAATTTTACATCTGATTTGTATAGATTCTCAACTGTTTCCCAATTTCCTTCTAGTGTGTCCCAACAAAACTTCACGTCTAGATATTGACACACATATTCAAATAGAGTTAATTAATTGGTTGCAATTTTATTTTGGTCCGTTGACGCAAATATCACTGATAAATTCATATATGTTAAGTGAAATCTTGAGTTTAAACAGATATCACCTTAGAATAATGGTAACATTAGGAAAAAAAATTTATGGAGTGAGCAAATATAAAAAATAAAAATTATATATTAAACCTAATCGATAAATAAAAATATTTACAATTATATTAAAATTCACAATAAAAAACTACTTACATAATAAAAAAAATCAAAATTAATACTTATATAACATGTAAATTATATTCGAAACAAGGAAATAAAAACTAAAAATGAACTATTTAGAAATATTGAATTTGACCGTATTTCAAGAACTTAAATCCATCCATATATAATTGATTATGTGCTAAGCATAATCACAATATCTATTTCAATGTAAGGTTTTTCATTCCTTCTCCAATTACTAAAAAGTAATATTTTCTTTTCTCTATAATTTTAATTATTTCATTATAAAATAGATTATATCTATTATCTGTTTGGATTAATAATAAATCAACAAATTAATTATTTTTGTTGGATTTCTTTGGAGCAATAAATTTGTATTTGGGGTAGCTAAATACATATTAGGCTTAAATACATTTAGTCAATCTATTTTGTAAAAAATGAAGTTGTAATCCCCTATTTTTAAAACAAGGTTTTTGGTCCCCTATTACCAAATTCTTTGTATTTTTTGGGTCTCCACCATTTTTTATTATGTGACACTCTCATTAATGATATGATTTGGATAAAATAATTAACATGTCATTATTATTTTAATTGATTTCATTATTTATTTATTTATTTATATATTAAAAATAAAAAATAAATTTGAAATATTTATATATATTATTTAAAAATTAGTTAATTTTATTTAAAATATTTTAATAGTATTTTTCATATTCCAATTTGTTAAAATTTTAAATATGTTATATAAATATTTCATTTAAACATGTGAGATTTTAATTTTATATATTTTAATTTATAAATAAAATAATATTAAAAATTTAACAAATTTGAATATGAAAATATTATTAAAATATTTAAAATAAAAATAACTAATTTTTAAATAATATATATAAATATTTCAAATTATATATTATGAAATTTTTTTAATAAAATAAATAAATTTTAAATAATTTAATATATAAATAAAATAAAATAATTTTTAATATTTTAATATATATAATCAATAATGAAATAGAAATAATTTTATCTAACTCACAAATGTCATTTAAATTTCACATCATAAAAAACAGTGGGCAATAAAAAAAGTTCTAAGAATAAGTTAATAGAAGTACCAAAAAATCGGTTTTAGAAATTAGATGGCTAAAACTTCTTTTTAGACAAAATAGTTGAATTAAAATTATATTTAAGTCTATATATTATTAGTGTGGCTAAACATAATGATATACTTTCTCTAGGCTCAAATATAAAAGAAATTGAATCAATAAAAATTGATGTATGTAGCCTAAAATTTAGGCCAAATACACAAACTTTTGTTGAGCAGACTCTCTTATATTCAAGAAAAAATAATGTGCTTACTTGCTAAAACAAGAAAGAAAAAAAAAAAGGGGAAAGACAAAATTATCCATCAATATAAAAAGACCATTCACCCGTACCTCAGAAAATGTCTTGTCTAATAATATCACTATTGTCACTTGAGTTAAGTCTTAAGAAGTAAATATTGATTGCAATTTACTACTAGGAAAAGTGAATTGCCAACGTAAATTTAATACCAAAAAAATGAAATTTTAGGTATGAAGTATAACCATATTAATTATAGGTATGAAGTATATTTATCTTAATTCAATATTGATTAATTTCATTGAGAATTTGTGGAGTTATATAAAGTATGTTAGAGATACCAAATTTAATAAAAAAACTTTATTGTTATACGTCAGAGATATCAAATTTAATTAAAAAAAAACTTTATTTTTATGTACCAAACTAGCTAGTTGTGATTTTAATCTATTTTTACGAAAATTTTAGTCTTTCTAACACTTACTTATATATAATAAAAAAGGAATTATTAACAAAAATAGAATGGTTAAAAATGAAATTGTTCTTTAATTTTATGATTCTAATATTTTGCGATGAAATTAGATATAAATTTTCAACCTGTTGTTCCGGTGACTATTTTTAATTAGTCATGAAAAATAATTATTTACCGTCTTTATCGAGGTATGTGATGTCATAATCTCCTTCTTCAATATCGGACATGATTGTCTTGAAAGTTGAAAATCAAATTGAATTGAAAAGAGAAATATAGCCCCTATGTTATTCTTCAAATGTAATTGAACTTCCTTTTTATACCAATCCAAATGTTTCAGTGAATTTGAAGGATATAAGAATATCAAAAGAAATTTATTCCGAACATGCTTTAGAACACAAGCACATAATTAAAGTAAAAAAGAAAAAAATATATTCTAAAAAGTTTGCTTCTATATATATATATTATACAAGTAAAGTATATTATCTTTTACTTTCCACAAAACTCATGAAATACACGCTTTTTCATGGTTATTTTTTTGGGAAGAAAATAGAACTCTTCTTATTAAGTTATATATCTCCTTATTAATTTAATTTTTTTATAATTAAAATAATAATAAATAATGGAATTTAAGGTTTCAAAGACTACAAACTATCTTGATTTAAGGAAAAAAGAAAAAAATCTCGAACTCCAAGCCTTAGTAATCGTATGGCCTTGTTTTTTTTGTCCTTAATAATTGTGTATGTAATTGTTGCTTATAAACAAAAAAATTGTGCATAATTGGTCTGGGAGTGTTTCAACGGTTCACGATGAATATTATGGGACTAAATGTTATTTCCCGTCTTAGTTACATATATGTATTTATTTATTTTATGAAAATATTTTTTTTATATGTTTATTTTAATTTATTGATAAAAAGATGTAATACTTTTAAAATGAACTATAATATTTAAAAAAGGAATGAAATACTAAGAATGATATAATTTTAAAAGTAATAAAAATAAGTTTTTTAATTATAAAATATATATATATATATATATATATATATATATATATATTCACATATTCAATTCAAAACTCTCTTATGTCATTGTTAGGAAGATAGTACTACAAAATCATCATAAATTTTCTTATAACAAATGAAAGATAAGTTTTATGGTATATAAAAATAAGGTGTGTATTAGTGTTATAAACTTTTTAATTAATAATTTTTATAATTTGTTCATGTACGTATACATTAATATAATATTTATTAAAATAAATTAAATTAAAAAATTGAATATATAAATAATAATTTTAATAATATTAAAATATATAAATTTTTTAATGTACCATAAACATTTCTAAAATAAATAAAGTTTAAAATCTGAATTTTCTTTTAAAAAAGATAATATCATCATCAATCAATAATAACGGTAATATTATTATATATCTTCGTGGCAGTATGAATAGGCGGCATTCTACCATTATTTGCTTTATTTTACCCTTTTGGGCAGCACCTTTCTTACTTTACTTGCCATTTAAGCAAGTAAATATGGCTGTCTTTTGTACCATATTAAAAAAAAAAAAAATTGTGTCCGTCTTCCATATTTCATTTTAAATTTAAAATGAAATAATTGATGTCTAAAGTGAATTTTAATATGAGATTTAAAAGTAAATCTTTTAAATTTTAACATAAAATTACTAAATTAATATAATTAATATGAATTAATATTTTTTTTATTGATTTAATATTATTAAGACAATATTAAATTTAAAAAAAAATTATGTTTTAATTTTAAAAATATTAAAATTTGAGACTTTTTATTTAGTAAATTTCTTTTTTAGACATTTTAATTAAATAAAAAAATTATTTTGTATAAATATTTAAAACAGTTGCTTTAATAATCTCATCCTCGAGTCAGCTCTAATTATAAATAAAATTAGTACCACAGGTCAAAACATCAAAGCCTATACAAAATCTAATCAATTAATCTCGAAGGTAATATATGTTTGTGCTTATTAATGGTATATGTGGTGCTCCACACTTTGGAATTGTAACTAATAAGTTTACTATAGCGTCAACAATAGAGGATCCAAATTTTTTTTTGAAACTACAACGTATTGCTGAAATTATGGTCCATTAATTTTATAAATAACGATCACCACATTCTGTCGATCACGTATATCGATTTAAGTCAGAAATTTTCTTAAAATAGGGATATAATGTAAATATAATGGTTGATATGTGAAAGTTAGAGAATTAAATGATAAAGGAAGTTGTGAGTTCGATCATCAATCTCTACAAAAAATAAAAAATAAAAAAATATAAAAAAAATAAAATAAAATAAATTTTTTTTGTTGATCATGAATCATGATCCCAAAATATGAGGCTTGTGAAGGTATACTATCACTCTTAATGAATTTTATTTTTGGATAATTCTATCCTCAATGATTTTTGTTGTTGTGGTCGTATTTCATTTTTTCTATTGTATTTTTTATTCACTACTTTTATGGTATAGGTCTCAACAATTTTATCATTTTCTTAATTAAGTAAAGAATTGTAGCTATGAATTTTATTAACAAGGTTATGATCAACCTATAACAAGACTTTATTATTGTTGGATTTTATATCAACTATAGACATCCAACCTCATAATATGTATCTTAATATCGAAAAATTCACTCTAAATAATGAAGTAAAAAATACTTTTTTCGTTGCTCCTAATAAGATCTTTAAAATAAAATAAAAATTATCTTTATCACAATCAATCTTATAAACAGAGAATAAATACAAAAATGTTTGTTTTTGGCAATAAAGGGAAGTATAAAACAACAGTGTCTCTCCATTATTATTATCAATATAAATTAAATCCTTCCTTTCACCATTTTTTCCAATTATACACTCACAAATTTCTTAAAATCCTCTTGATGTTCCAACGTGCCTTCGTTTACTGCCACGTGAAGTGTTGTCCCTCTGCTTTTGTTTATGTTTATTGTGCAGAATTTTACATTTGATTCCTATAGTTTCTTAATTTGTTCCCAGTTTCCTTCTAGTGTGCACTCACGAAACTCAATTAATTTATAAAAAATATATGTTCATATATTCAGTTCAAGATTCTCTCATGTCTTTGTTAGCAAGATAGTACTCCAAAATCATCATCATTTTTTAGGCCTTTTGATTAAATAAAAAATATTTGTTTTCCATAGAGATTTAAAACACTTGCTTTAGTAACCTTACTCTTGAGCTTGAGCCGACTAATTGTAAACAAAACTAGTACTATTGGCCAAAACATCAAAGCCTATGCAATATTGTAGGGTCAAGAATGTTAGATAACTTGTAATTCAAGTAAGTCATTAATTGTATGTAATAACTAACTAACTAATCACTCAATTAGTTAGTTTGTTAGAGGATAGTTAGAATGAATATGAATAAACCATGTATAAATAACACACTCTATTCATTCAATAAATGAAGTCCTACAATTGTATTTTTTGTTACTTGCATCCTACAATTGATATGCTATTTTTATAGGATTTTAAGAGGGTATTTACTCTTTATTTCATCTTATTTTATAGTTTCGATTTCAACTCCTTCTTATTTACTCATTTATTTATTATATTTGCAGAGTTGATCATGAGATGATAAAATAATTCAAATTGGTCAAATCAAATAATTTTTTAGGAAAAAAATATCAAGTTTAGTATTCTAGCTTATGTTGGAATTCAATTATGAGTGGTTAGTCCCATATTGACTAGGAATGGAGGAAATATTGGATATATAAGGAGAATGACCCATAAACCTATTGCCTTAAGGTTTTGGGTTGAGATGTGGTGTCTAAGTCTCTTAAGAATCCTTGATGTTTAGGTCATTCCGGATGTCGCGCTCCCCGTACTCCCCAACTGGAATTCAATTGAAGAATTGGCCTGGTGGGGGAGCAAAAAGCACTTGGATCAAGTGGGAGATTTGTTGGAATTCAATTGAAGAATGTTAGACATGTACCTAATAATTTATGGCATATGCACCTCGGTCACTTGAGTGAGAAAGAACTCAACATACTCGCGAAGAAAAACTTTTCATAATACTGGTCCTCATAGGAGGCAAAATAATCTTGATTTAGTTCATACTGATGTTTGTATGATGGATAGTAAATCTCTTGGTGGTGCATCATATTTTGTTACTTTTATTGATGACCACTCTAGAAAAGTGTGGGCATTTCCTTTGAAATCTAAAGACTATGTATTTGGAGTCTTCAAACATTTTCATGCAAGTGTTGAAAGAGAAAAGGGAAGGAAATTGAAATGTGTTCGATCAGATAACGGTGGTGAATACTGAGGTCCATTTGAAGAGTATTGTAGAGAACATGGAATTAGGTTTGATAAAACAGTTCCAAAGACACATCAGCATAATGGTGTTGCAGAGAGAATGAATCGTACAATTAATGATAGAATCAGATGTATGCTCTCTCATGCAAAATTATCGAAATCCTTTTGGGGTGAAGCAATGAAAACTGCAGTGGATTTGATCAATCTTTCTCCTTCTATTCCACTTGATGGTGATGTTCCAAATAGAGTGTGGACAGGGAAAAATGTCTCTTACCTTCATTTGAGAGTTTTTGGCTGCATATGTTTTGTTCACGTTCCAAGAGCAGAGAGGTCCAAGCTTGATAGTAAATCTAAATAGTGTATATTCGTCGGTTATGGTGATAAAGAAATTGGTTATAGATTTTGGGATCCGGTTGATAAGAAAATTATCAGAAGTCGAGATGTGATATTCCTTGAAGACCAGACTATTGAAGATTTTGATAAAGCTGAAAAACAGAAACCAAATTCCAGAAGTTACATTGATGTTGCGCATAAGCCCCCTGCAGAAACCTTTGTTGATGGGGGAGATATACAGGTAGATGATGAGAATGTAACTGATGATCATGCACCTCGCCCTGATGAGCAGGTTCCAGTTGAAACACCAGACGAGTTTGAGTTGAGAAGATCTACTAGAGAACGTCAACCTTCTCAAAGATATCCTCCACATGAGTATGTGATGATCACTGAAAGTGGAGAGTCAGAGTATTATCAAGAAGCTATTACAAATGTTGATAAAGAAAAGTGGTTAAAGGTCATGCAAGAAGAGATGAATTCCTTGCATGAGAATCACACATTTGATTTGGTAAAGTTGCCTAATGGCAGAAAAGCACTCAAGAACAAATGGGTATACAAGATAAAGGCATAAGAGAATAGTTCTCAACCAAGATACAAAGCAAGATTGGTTGTGAAAGGTTTTAATCAGAGAAAAGGTATTGACTTTGATGAAATTTTTTTACTTGTGGTAAAGATGTCCTCTATCCGAGTTGTGCTTGGGTTAACAGCTAGTTTGAACCTAGAAGTTGACTAACTTGATGTGAAAACTGCATTCCTTGACGGTGATTTGGAAGAAGAGATCTATATGGAGCAACCAGAGGGTTTTGAAGTCAAAGGTAAAGAGTAACTTGTGTGCAAATTAAAGTAAAACTTGTATGGGATCAAGTAAGCACCTCGACAATGGTACAAGAAATTCGATTCTTTCATGGAGAAACATGGGTACGGTAAAACCACTTCTGACCATTGTGTGTTTGTGAAGAAATTCACTAATGGTAATTATATTATTCTCTTGTTATATGTGGATGACATGTTTATTGTTGGTCATGACACTAAGAAGATTCAATCTTTAAAGAAAGATTTGAACAAGTCTTTTGCAATGAAAGACTTAGGTCCTACAAAATAAATTATGGGCATGAAAATTACTCTTGACAGGAAGAATAATAAATTGTGATTGTCTCAACACAATTACATTGAGAAGGTGTTAGAGAGGTTTAACATGAGAAATTGCAAACCTGTTAGTACTACACTTGCTACTCATTTTAAATTGAATTCTGATAAATGTCCTACAAGTGAGAAAGACAAAGAAGAGATGAAGAAGGTTCCTTATGCATCCGCAGTTGGTAGTTTGATGTATGCTATGGTATGCACGAGGCCAAATATTGATCATGCAGTTGGAGTTGTTAGTCGGTTTCTCTCTAATCTTGGTAAAGATCATTGGCAAGCAGTGAAGTGGATTCTCAAATACCTTAGAGGCACTTCCAAAGTGTGTTTATGCTATGAAGGTGGTGAACATGTGTTGGATGGCTACACAGATGCAGATATGGCAGGTGATCTTGATTCTAGAAAATCTACTTCTGGTTATATGATGACTTTTGCAGGGGGAGTTGTGTCTTGGCAATCAAGACTAAAAAGTGTATTGCTCTATCCACTATTGAAGTTGAGTCCATTGCCGCAACTGAAGCTTCCAAAGAACTTTGTGGATGAAGAAATTCCTACATGAGTTAGGCCTCAAGCAAGACAAGTTTGTGTTATTCTGTGATAGTCAAAGTGCGATCCATCTCAGCAAGAATCCGACTTTTCATGCAAAGTCGAAGCATATTGAAGTGCGGTATCATTGTATATGAGATGCACTGGAAATAAAGTCATTTTTAATTGAAAAGATTCATACTGATGAGAATGGTTCATATATGATGACGAAGACCTTGCCTGTGTCGAAGATGATATGCTGTAGAAAGAAAGCTGACATGGTTGAGCAGTACCTTCCCACTTGAGTCGTGAGGGGGAGATTTGATGGGTGGGCTCACTCCCCAAGTGGAACCCACTAGTTTTATTAGTATTAGTATTATTATTATTGAACAAAAAGAAAGAAAAAAAAAGGTATTAATGGGTTTGACCCACGTGAAGGAAATAAAAAGGGATTTAGAAATCCCTAAGAATGAGAACGACTGCCAGAGAAGAAAAATAAGGGTTTGGTTCTCGTGGTGGTAACAGGTGTGTAGCAAACTTGCTCCGTTTGATCTACAAATTTAGTATGTTATTCCTACCACTGAGTTTGTTACTTTAATACATAGCTTGAGTAGTTTTATCTTCTCTAAGAGTTACTTTGGCATACCCACTTTAGTGGAAGGTTGTTATAAGGTTGTTATTGTTGATTGATGTTCCCTATTGTTATTAGGAAGACTCTGGTGTACCCATTAATTATTATAGTGGAAGTTTTTACTGGACTAGGTCCCGTGGTTTTTATTCTCTCAATTTGAGGGAAGTTTTCCATGTTAAAAATTGTGTTTGTCTCATATTTAATTTTCTGCCAATTATTTTTGCTCTGTGGAATTGTATTTTCTATCTGGACAGGTGGGAGAAGAAAAAATATTTCGCATTGTTGAGACAGTTATCGCTAATTATCTCTGATTTTTCCCAACAAGTGGTATTAGAGCCTGGTGGGGGAGCAAAAAGCACTTGGATCAGTGGATCAAGAGCAAAAATGACTTGGATCAAATGGATCAAGTCTAGTGGTGGGAACTCATAATTGAGGGGAGATTTGTTGGAATTCAATTATGAGTGGTTAGTCCCACATTGACTAGGAATTGAGGAAATATTGGATATATAAGGAGAATGACCCATAAACCTATTGCCTTAAGGTTTTGGGTTGAGATGTGGTAACTAAGTCTCTTAAGAATCCTTAAGTACTTGGAGCAGGAATAAAATGTCTCAAATTTTAGAGCTATTGTATAAAACTAAGTACTTGGAGCAGGAGTAAAATGTCTCAAATTTTAGAGCAAAAAAATCACACTCTTTAAGGATTTTATTTATTTTCCTTTAATTGATGAACACTTTAATTATTTGCGTTATTTTCTATATGACAACGAGTAACTAAACTCGCTTCTAGGGTCTTTGGTGAATCTTGTGATTAATATCTATGTCTTAATTTTAAATTCTAGTTTTATTTTAGATTTTTTTTGTTTATCTCAATTAAATTGTTCTATTGTTTTATTTATATGTTTGGGATGACCGACCTTTGCATGCCTTAATCAATCAAATGACTAGTGACCAACTACAATCAATTGTCAGATCTATAAAATAATTGAGATTAGGATTCTTGTATGACGAAACATAAATACTAATCTTTAAATCACTCAACCTCTTGGTTCTTTTTGCTTTCTCTTAATTATATTTTTTAAATGATCAATCAAAGAATCAATTTAGGGAAAATAATATTACATTGAGTGACGAATCTTTGTTAATAGTTTTAAAGAGGGATTGATAATTGAGAAAAAAAAATTAAGAATTCATATAAAACTAGGACTTGAGGTATTGATATGACAAGTGAAACCATGACCCTTGATTTACCTTCCATTTATTCAAAGTTGTGTTGTTATTTACTCTCGTTATAAGTTTGATGCTAATAGTTACGTTTTTATTATTGCAAATCAATAATAATTTTCATTAGTTTAAATAATATAAAATCTTGACTAATTTAGTAGTTGTTAAATTAATCTATGTGGATACGATACTCTTATATACTACTACTTGGCAAACCCGTACACTTGCGGAATTTTGCACAACATGGTGGAACAAGAAAAAGTGTCAGATCTAATTTCAAGATTAAGAACAATCACAAATCAGATTGCTGGATGTGGTGAGAAGCTGACTGAACATAAATTGTGTGAGAAGATTTTGAGATCCATGCATCCCAGATTTGATTACATTGTGTGTTCCATTGAAGAATCCAAACACATTTCAACATTGTGTCTTGAAGAATTGTAGAGAACATTTGAAGCAAGAGAATTGCGGATGGATGAAAGGAATAGAGTGAAGTTTGGGAACCAAGCACTCGAAACACAAGTTCATAAGAAAGGAGATGAGAAAAATAAGTGGAAGAATAATAAATTAAAGAAGTATGAGGATAGGTTTAAGTCCTCATCAAAGGGAGGAAATACAAGTGGTAAATCAAAAGACAAATCAAAGAACTTTGACAAGAAGAATGTACAATGCTACAATTTTGAGAAATATGAGGATGAGGCATGTGCTGCACAAGAGAATGATTTAGATTCAGACACAGTCTTGTAGATGGCTACTACGAATGAAGAACCAACTCCAATTTTGGTTCCTTGATACTAGATGCTCCAATCACATGACAAGTCACAAGGAATGGCTGGTGGATATTGATACATCAAGAAGAAGTGATATCAGATTTGCTGATGACAGAACCTTGGAAGATGAAGGTGCTGACAACATGATCAAATGAAGAAATGGCAAGACAGTGGTGATTGAGAATGTGATGTATGTGCTAGGGATAAAAAGCAACTTACTAAGCATAAGCCAACTGATTCAGAAAAGATTTCAAGTGATTATGAAGAATGATGCACTAGAAATATATGATGGACAAAAGAAGATGATACTGAAGGTTGCTCTCTCAAATAATAGAACCTTTGTCATTAACATACAAGTTGCAGACATCCAATGTTTGATGGTAGTAAGCTTAGTTGATGAAAATTGGTTGTGGTATTCAAAGTTTGACCATCTGAATTTCAGGAGCTTGCAGCAACTAGGAATCAAGAAGATGGTCAGTGGCATTATTATGATTGATGTTCCTGATAAGGTGTGTGATGTGGATATGGAAGGAAAACAATCAAGGAATTCATTCAAATTACAAGTGTAAGCAAGAGTAAAGGATTATCTTGAAGTGGTTCATAGTGACATATGTGGACCATTTGAGGTGCCTTCATTAGGAGGTAATAAGTACTTCATAACTTTTGTTGATGAATTTAGTACAATGTTGTGGATTTATTTGATAAAAACCATATGTGATACACAATGCATTATAAGTGACATTAGGTCCAGCAAGTTGTGTTAAGGTTCTATTATTCACATCATCCATATTTTGCAGCAAATTGTCACTTTCACTATCTGACTCATTAGCACTAGAAACTCTATTAAATCTATAACATAAATGAAAGGTTTTATCTATTTCAGGGTTAAGGGAATGCAGGTTCACATAACTAGCCATAGTCATGCATTATGAGAATGTAACAATGCAATGTAAAACCACAATTATGAAAATTCCAACAATGTCCATATCTCTAAAATTGAAGTGAAAAATGAAAAATCGTACCAAATAAAATCCAAAAAATTTAAAAATAGCACAAAAAATTTCTAAAAATCAAATAAAGATAACGCAAATTTTTTTGGAATTTTTTTAGAATATGAAAAATTCAAAAAATTGAAAAAATGGTCTAAACGAAGAAATTTGGGATTTTGAGCGTCGAATCTCGTAAGTCCCTTCTATGGATGCCCTGTTCCTTGATTTTTTTATGAATTTCTGGCAAAATTTTGGGGCAATCGGAAATAATCGCCTAAAAATCGGGTTTTTTGACTAGTAACGTGCCTACAAGGTAGCAACAAGCCCATCACCTGTAGAGCAACAAGAAAAAACAATTGTTAAGATGGTTAGTAGTACTCTAAAATTTGTTAATATTGCTATCAGAGATTCCCCGACAACGACGCCAATTTGATCCGTTGTCGCACTCAGATCATATACAATTGATAAAATTTAGATAGAGGTAATAACTCAAGTCGTTTCGCAAGGACTTCTGATTTAATAATATTAACCATATTGAAAGTTGAAATTAGAAAGAGTTTTTTATATTTTTGTTTGAATAGATGAACAAAACGATTAATCCATTGATTCTATCAACGAGTTTAATTGCTAATTCGTGATTATATTCCTATTTGACTATAAAATTGATCAAACAAGCGTAATCAACCCTATATGAATTCAGTTTCTTTGACTGAATTAAGCATCACAATCATCGATATCTTACAATTAATGATCAAGCGTCACAAAATTAAAATTCAATTAAATTAGAGACCGAAACCAAATTATGTCAAATGAATTTAAATGATCCTATTGAAATTCAATTGAAGCAAACAAAATATAAGTATAATTAAATAAACATAAATAGAATCATGAAGCGAAATTGACAGTGTAACCTGAATCTCAAGGTGTTGATAAAACTCTGAACTCGTGAAGTAATCTTATGAAATTAGCATTCCATGACATGAAAATAAAAAGTGTTTATATCTTTTCTGAATCTGAATCCGAAAGTTCCATGTCTAAGAAAGGAAATAAACTCCCAATATATAATACTCGATTTTGGGCTTTAAAAACAAGTAGTCCGCTATTTAAATTTATTACAAAAGTTCATATTACGAAATCTGCAATTTAGGCCTAGTAAAGTTTGGCATTGGACTTTTATTCCAACACAAAAGTTGTAGTTTTGATATTTAGTTTTCGAACGCCTGCTCGCATGCGTCAATTTGATATACAGAGCTAAAGTTATGGCCTATAGAGCGATTAGGTGTCAAAATGCAAATAATAAAATTGTAATTCAATTTTGACCCAAAGTTTAGATACAAGCTAAAAAATTATTCTAAGCTATAAAGAGCTTTTAAAATACCAAAATAAAAAGTTAGAAACATGTTTCTAAATGCTATAATCAATGAAGCACTCGAAATATTCAAGAATTTCAAGGTGAAAGTTGAAAAACAAAGTGGAAAAATTGTCAAAGTGCTAAGGACAGACGAATGTGGTGAGTATACATCACATGAGTTTGTGGAATTTTGTGTCAAGTATAGAATTGAAGTTGAAGTGATTGCCCCTACACACCTCAACATAATGGACGGGCAGATGAAGTGACTGCCCCTACACACCTCAACATAAAAGAATTGCCACACAAGGTTTAGGGTGAGGCTGCATCAACTGCTGCCTACATCTTGAATAAATGTCCAACAAAGAAGCTGCTAGAGAAAGTTCTCGAGGAGATTTGGAGTGGTAAGAAACCAATAGTAGAGCACTTGAGAACATTTGATGTTATATGCTTCAAGCATGTGGCAGATCAGAAGAGAAGGAAATTGCATGACAAAAGTGAAGTCATAATACTAGTTAGTATCTTCCAACTGAGGCATACAAGCTCTATAATCCTACTAAAATAAAAGTTGTTCAATAAATCAAATCCTTCAATTCATATGCTAGTGTATTTTTTTGTTATTTGCAATTAAAGCAACAACTTGAAAGCTAACAAAGAATAGGGAATCCAATTTTTTTTTTGAAACTACAACTAATTGCTGAAAGTATTGTCCATCAACTTTATAAGTAACGATCACTACATATTACCAATCACGTATATCAATTTAAGTCATAAATTTTTATAAAATAGAGATATAATGTTAATTTGATGGTTGATATGTGAGAGTTAGAGAATTGAATAATAAAGGAAGTCGACAGTTCGACCATCACTCTTTACAAAAAGAAAGAAAAAACTTTTCATAATCACGAATCATGATCCCTGAAAATAGTCTACAAACATAAGATAATAACATCATAAAATAAAGATAAATGTGAGGCGTGTGAAGGTACGTTATCATCCTTAATGAATTTCTTTTTGATATTTCTATCCTCATTGAATTTTTTTGTCATATTTGGTTTTTTCTGTTGTTTTTTTAATTTGCCAATTTTCTGGTTTAGGTCTTAACAATTTTATTATTTTCTTGATTCATTGATGTATTATAGCCATGAATTTCATTAACAAGGTTATGATCAACATATAACATAATTAGCGGTTCTTTGATTGTTGATTGTAGTTGACATGTAGCGTTGTTGCTCTTTAAACATTTTTTATTAGCTAAGAATCGTAAATAATTATAAATAATAAATAAAAGACACTAAAATAGCAGGTGGATAGAACTTTATTTTTCTTGCAATTTACCTTCAACTGTTGGTCATTGTAGAAACTGCAGATTGCTTAAAAGATATTTATAGAACCCTAAAAAATTCACATTCTATTTAGAGTAATTGGATTTAGTTTAGTGGAAAAATATTTTACCATTGGACAATTTTCAGTAGAATAACCATTGAAATGTGATACCATTGTTTTACCATTGCTTATGATTACCAATTTCTATGTAATACTCTAGAAGTGATTTAATTATAGAAAAATGTGGGAAATATCTAGAAGTGGGTACTAATTAGGAAACTCCTAGAAATATGTCTAGAGTTATCTATTTGTATCTATAAATACTCCACTGTACTTGACATTAAGAATCAAGTAAAATTATGAGTTTTCTATTAGAAATACCTTCATTTCTATAACAAAGTGATATCTAGAACTTGATTATGAGAGTTGAGAAATGGCGACTCGTGATTATACTACTTTCCAATTTCCTCTTCTAAAAAAAGAGAATTATGAAAAATGGTGTTTTCGCATGACAACATTGCTTGACTCTCAAGGTATATGGGAGATTGTTGAAAAAGGTTATGATGAGCCACAAGATGAAGAGGAATTATCTCAAGTTGAGAATAAGGTTTTGGCAAATACAAGGAAGAAGGATCAACAAGCTCTTACTCTCGTTCATCAATGCTTGGATGATTCTATGTTTGAGAAGGTTGTCGATGCTACGAATTCAAAGGAAGCTTGAAAGATTTTGGAGAAATCACTCCAAGGCATTGACAAAGTGAAGAAGATAAGACTTCAATCTCTAAAGGAAAATTTTGAAGCTTTGAAGATGAAGGATTCCAAATCAATTTTAGATTATTGCTCAATGGTGACGGCAATTGTTAATCAAATGAAAAGATACAGAGACATGATAGAAAATGTTTGTGTAGTAGAGAAAATTCTTCATTCCTTGACTCCTAAGTTCAATTATATGGTGTGTTTTATTGAGGAATCAAAAGATCCTGACTCAATGTCCATTGAGAAAATAGAAGGTTCATTGCAAGCTTAAGAAGAAATAATGAAGTAAAGGCAATAGGAGCCATGAAAGAAAGTTCTCAAGATCAAAGCTTCGTTGAAGGATGATAGAGGATTCATTAGTCAAAACTGACGTGAACGTGAACAAGGAAGAGGATGAGGTCCTGCCCAAGAAGGAAAAGGAAAATATTTCAATAGTGAATTAAACTACGAAGAAAGAAGTCACTAATCCCCAAGAACTCATGGAAGAGGTTATGGCTATTATCAAAGTGAAAGGAGGTATGACAAATCTAAAGTTGAATGTTATAACTGTCATGAATCTGGCCATTTTTCTTGGGAATTTCGTAATACTCCTAATTAAGAGGAAGAAGAGGCTAATCTTCTTGACGAAGATGAAGAGTCAACTTTGTTGCTAACACTCAAGGAGGAAGAGATATATGCTAATAAATCATGGTACTTGGACAATGGTGCAAGTAACCATATGTGTTGATGCAAAGAGAAATTTGTGGAGCTTAATGAAAAGATGAATGGAAATTGTTCCTCTAGAGACTCATCAAAAGTGAAAATTGAAGGGAAATGTACGATTCTAATCTCTTCTAAAGATGGGAGCAATAATTTGATTAGTGGGGTACAATATGTGCCTAAATTAAAGTGTAATATTTTGAGTTTGGGCCAACATCTTGAAAAAGGATATGAAATTATCATGAAAAATAAACATATTTGGCTTAGAGATAAAAATAACAGTTTAATCGTTAAGGTTCTTATGTCAAAAAATAGAATATTTATCTTGAACGTAAGAGCTATTGAAGCAAAATGTTTGAAGATGAGTGTCCAAGATGAACCACAATGTTGGCATATGAGGTATGACCACTTGAACTTTGGTGCACTTAAAATTATGGGAGAAAAGAATATGGTGAAAGGGATGCCCTCAATCAATAATCCAAATCAATTGTGTGAATGTTGTTTTCTTGGCAAGGAAGCTAGTAAAAGTTTTCCAAAAGTAGCCACATCAAGAAAAACTAAGCCACTACAACTTGTGCATACTAACTTGTGTAGACCAATCAATCCATCTTCATTTGGTAAAAGTAAATATTTCATTCTCTTTATTGATGATTTTAGTAGAAAAACTTGGATTTATTTCTTAAAGCAAAAATTAGAAGCTTTTGTTACTTTCAAGAACTTCAAAGCTCATGTAGAGAAGAAGAACAATCATGAAATCAAAGCTATGAGATCTGGTCAAGGTGGTGAATTCACATCGAAGGAGTTTAATAAATTATGTCCAACTCATGGAATTCGCCATCCGTTGACAGTCCCAAGAACTTTGCAACATAATGGAGTAGCTAAGAGAAATAAAAGAACTATTTTGAACATGGCAGGATGCATGCTAAAATCCAAAAGGATGCCAAAGGAGTTTTGAGATGAAGAAGTTTATTGCGCGGTCTATTTGGCAAAATGGAATCCGACTTCAAATGTTAAAGACCAAACCCCTCTTGAATCATGGAATGGAAGGACGCCTAGTGTTAATCACTTGTGTGTCTTTGGGAGCGTATCATATGCGTATGTGCCACAACAAGAAAGATCCAAACTTGATGGTTGAAGCATCAGACATGTCTTTATTGTCTATGATTCGCATTCTAAAGGTTACAAGTTGTACAACCCATGCAACAATTGTTGGAACCAAATTGATTTTATACTTAGAATTTTGATAATAACAAAAGTATTTTATGAGAACAATATATTTGACTTCAAAGAGTATGAAAGAAGATATGGTCAAGATTTGAAGAAGATTTGATCAAGATTTATCTACAACAAATTATGAACATAATCAATCTGAAGAATTTGCAAACACAATCTGAACGAAATACAAACAGAATCGATTTGAAGAATTTACAATCTCAATCTAAACAAAATAGGAACATAATCAATCTAAAGAATTTAAAAAACTCAATATGGACAAAATACAATTCATAATTAAACAAGGACTAAATTGAAGCCCAAATTTTAACTATAAATAGATACTCAAGGTTGAAGAAGAAAATAATCAAAAAGGAAAAAAAAGTAGTCTTAAAGTTTAAAGAGAGCAACACTTGTTAAAATGAGAAATATTTTTTAAGTGTTTTTTCTTAGAGTATGAGAGTTATTATTACTGTCAGTTTTGTTAGAAGGAAACACTTAAAATTCCAATCTTATGTATCCAGCCCGATGGTGGTTTAGTTCCTACTTCAATATGGGGTTGTTAGGAGAAGACTTGACTTGTAGGGCCAAGGTGGTTAGTTCCTCAAAATTCTAGGGTTGTCAAGCTGTTTGGAAAGACTAGTTTGGAGGATCAAGTGCTTTGTCATTCAAGGAATTTGATTTAGAGGATTAAAGTCTTCTGAATGAGGGGGCTGGATGTAACCAAGTATGTGGTGAACCAAGATAAATCTATGTGTCAAATTATTTATGCTTTCATTATTTGTTGCCTCTGAATCCGATTGCTTCTACTCCAAGTAAGTCACCAAAATCAAACTAGTTTATTTATTTATTTATAAATTATCAAAAAGTTATCCACCTTGGCAAACACAATTCATCCCCATTCTCTTGTTTGCACCTTCAATTGGCATCAAAGCTCGGCCTCAAGGCATAGCACTTTACAACGTTTGATAAAAGATCCAATGGTTCAATATGTCTTGATTTAGTGAAGAAGCTGTTGGAGGAAACATCAACAGACCACCTCTGTTTGATGGAGAACATTTTGAGTACTGGATGGACAGGCTGAGAAGTTTCTATATTTCACAAGATCTTGAACTTTGGGACTTGGTGGAAGATGGTTATATTGCTTCAAAGAATACTGATGGTATTGAAATTCCAATAAAGGAGATGAATGTTGATCAAAAGAAGATGTACAAGATGCACCATAAGTCCATAAAATTCATGATAAATGCAATCACCTTCAAGGAATTTGACAAGTGCACCAACAAGGAGAAATCAAAAAGTATTTATGATAGTTTGATTCTAACACATGAAGGAAGGAAGCAAGTTCAATATGCAAAGGCGGAACTCCTAGTCAAAAAGTATGAGTTATTCAAGATGGAAGAAGATGAAGACATTGAAACAATGTTTTCCAGATTCCAGATCTTGGTCTCAAGACTAAAAGCACTTCAAAAGAGCTCTATTATTGTTGATCATGTGAAGAAAATCCTTAGGAGTTTGACAAGAAATTGGAGACCTAAGATCACTACCATTCAGAAAGCAAATGATTTGAATACTCTTAAGCCAAAAGAATTATTCATCTCTCTAAGATTACATGATATTGAGCTTGAGATGAGCCAAGGAAGAAGATCAAGACTCTGGCCTTGAAATCCAAGCAGAAGAAGGTTCTAAAGACAATATCAAAATCAAATGATAGTGATTCAAATGATCAGAATCTGAACTCAGAGGAAGAGGAAATTGCATTCATATCTAGAAGAATTCAGAGGATGTGACAGAACAAGAGGAAATCTTTCCTTAAAATAGATTTTAAGCAGTCCAATAGAGGAAGGAATGAAATATTCGACAAAAAAAAAGCATTATTTGTTATGGCTGCAATGAAGTTGGACATATCAAGTCAGACTTTCCAAATCTGGAGAGAGAGAAACACCAGAGGAAAGATTCCAGAACCAAGAAGAAGAGTCTAATGGCTACATTGGATGATTTTGATGAATCATTTGATGATGAACAAGCATATTTGACTATGATGGCTCATACCAACTCTGCCTTTGGATCCAACACATATTCTGACTCTAGAAGTGAATCAACAGAGGAAGAAATTGATGTATTTTCTGATTTTACTCAATCTGATTTAATTACTGCTATAAATGATTTTTTTAAATAAGAATACAAATTATCTTTAAAATTAAAAACACTCAGAACATAAAATGCAAACCTAATTGAAAAAGTTAATGTGTTAAAGAATCAAAGTGTTGAATTTAAAATGGCAAATGCAACTCAAAAAACTGATATTAATGAAATTAAAAATGAAATTCCACTATAAATACTAATAATGTTGAACTTAAGGTTGAAAATCTAACTCTGAAAAATAATCATAGTTCAACATTAATTGAAAATACGACATGTAACTCTGATTAGCATGAAGAAGTATTTCAAGATTTTCTTGCTAATGGTATAGAAGACTTGTTGCCAAAGGCTACAAACAAAAACGTGGAGTTGACTATGAAGAAGTTTTTTTCACCAGTTGCTCGTATGGACACTATTTGTTTGCTAATCTCTGTAGCAACTCAAAATAAGTGGAAAATTTATGAACTTGAAGTAAAATGGGACTTTCTAAGTGGCTATCTTGAAGAAGAGGTCTATGTTGAGCATTCAATGGGGTACACGATGAAATGACATGAAAATAAAGTTTTGAGATTAAGGAGAATGTTGTATGGATTAAAGCAAGCAACAAGAGTACGGAATAGTTGCATCGACAAATACTTCTAAGACAATGGGTTTGGTCGTTGTCTTAATGAATATGCTCTTTATATTAAAGTATGTGAGAATGGAGATATTGATTGCTTGTCTCTATGTGGATGATGTTATATTCACCGGGAACAATCCAAGTTTATTTGAAGAGTTCAAAAATGTCATGGTGCTTGAGTTGAAGATGATTGATGTTGGGCTCATGTCGTACTACTTAGGCCTAGAAGTAAAACAGCTGGAAAAACATATATTTATTTCTCAAGAAAACTATGCAAAGGAAGTTTTGAATAACTTTAAAATGTTTGATTGCAATCCGGCGAACACACCAATGGAGAGCGGATTGAAATGATCAAAGTTTGAAGATGGACAAAATGAGAACCCTTCTTTTATCAAAAGCCTCATTGAAAGCTTAAGATACTTAATATGTACAAGACTTAATATTTTATATGCGGTTGGAGTAAAATTGTGAGTTTTCTATTATAAATATCTTCATTTCTCTAACAATAATTGCTTACAACTGTAAATTAAGTAGAAAATTGTGTTTTCCTTTCATAACAGGTTATTAGATTTGCTTATTTATTGCTCTTATATCTATTTCACTGATCATGCACAGGAATGTGAAGAATTGATTTCTAAGGGGATAATTGGCTCTATTGAGGGATTTCACTAATCTATATGTAATATTTTACTCATAGTTGCAGAAAAGATATTACAGTTGGGATCTCTTCTCCTATCTGAACCAAATCGTATTGGTTGCATTAATTTTATAATGAAGTCACTTACTTCAGCATAGTTAGTTGTGATGGCTACATAAAGGAGATTACAAGATGACATGTGGTGTGGTTCTCAATCTTGTGATAAATCGTATCTCGAAGATGTTAACAGTGAATCTACTGAAAATATTGAAAATAAGTGGAAAGGTGTTGGAAGCTTGAGACCAACAGACAATTCTTTTCAACCTTTGGATCTGACATCTCGTAAAAGAAATCATGACAAGGATTCAATTTTACCAATTCACTCATCTAGTAACCCTGCATTTGTTGATTTGACGATGTATAAACCAAAAAAATGGATGTCTCAATGAACATCAGACTAGGTCTCAACGAAGTTTTGGATTAGAAAGTATTTCACATTCTCAACCAAATTATCAAGTAGGATCTAGTTCTGCAAATTTATTATGTTCATCTGGGTGACTATCTTTGGTTAATAGAACACTTCAGTCTGAAGAACCAGCAATGTGGGAGTGTCTCATGTGCAATTTGTTAAATAAAATGAGCATTCAACTACACATCTATCATTCATCTCGAATTTATTTTTTTAATTTATTTTTGTGTTGTAACAAAGTATATTAAGTGAAGTTTTATTATTGTGTTCTTGAAATAGTGATAGTATTTTTATTCCTTCTAAAGAATATAATTAACACTACCTATGATCTTGTAACATATTGCACCTTTTGTAATGCATGTAAATGGCCACCCTATATTGATATGTAAACTTGGCCACCCTTTTTTGTATTTTGAAATTCTCAATATTCTTGCTATTTAATGTACTTGCTCATTTTGTTTTCTATGCTCACATTGACTCACCAGTTTCACTTTTCTGTTAAAGAAAAATTGCAAAACTTTCGATAACTACTTTTTTACACTTTTGTTTTTGAGTAATTTAAGAGACTTCCGATGTAACTTGCTTATGTGGTTCTTAAAATTAAGTTAAATAAGCAACTATTTCAATTACATTTTTTCCTCATTTGAATTTTGAACTCACCTACGTTGCAGGTTGATTAAAAATAGTTTTTATGTTGCAATCAACTATCATTTAAGGAAAAAGTATGAAAGTGTGGGTTGCTCAAATATGATGTACCGCAATAAAGCCACTTAATAAGTAGTTGCTAATTATCAATAATCAGGTAGAAAAGTGACAATGAATGGTGTAAATGCCTAAATAATCTATCAATTTTAAGCATTGACGGAGCACATGATATTAGAATCTTGCTTAAATAAGCATATTCCAACATCATACATAAATATATAAACTACTACAAGCATAGGTAGTTGTACTCAATTCACTCTAGTTGTTATTTGTACAAACTAAACACATTTTCAATTCATCATACAACTTTATAAGTCCTCTCCCTTATCACTTGTCTTTGTAATTTTGGTTAAAATACCTCTGAGCATATCGATGTAGAGTGGAAGTTGTGCTACTGCATACAAAGTCACAAGGAAGCAAGTGAATGTATAAATGAGGAACACAATATGCTTGAAAAGAAATGACCAGAGCAAAAAGTAGTGAACATTGTAACGATGGACAAGAAAAGAGAACTCAATCCCAAGAGAAGTTTCCTTGGCAAATCAATTACGAAATATTTGGCTTCATTTCGAGAAGTGAGTATCGAAAGGAACATTATGAGTGCAGTGACAAAGAAGCAAATGCCAATTACTGATGAAAAAGCTAATGCATCAAATGCAAACTTTCCTTCCAATGCAGGTTCACCTGTGTCACTTTTGTTGCCACCAGATATAGTGTTTGATGTAGCAAAGGAAACACCTGCAAGGAGTGATGCAACTACATAGCAAGATTTCCTTTAGTCATGCACTACCATATTGTACTAGCGGTGTATGAGATTTCTTGAATATTTCTCCTACTATTTGGTCCATTTTGTTGGTTCTAAATGTGAAATGCTCTGGGACTAGTCCTTTAGTATACCACTCCACGATGCAAGTAGTTAGAAAGGTAAAATAAAATCATATCAAATTATCAAGAGATATTCTATCAATGATAATCACTTCAACTTTCAAAGTTAGACTTGTTACAAAAATTAAATGTCATTAACTATTTTCATAAACTTTTCTATACTCTGTAACAAGAGGTTTAAACTATAAGATAGTTGGAATGGCTAAAGTCATTCATTGAAAAGAGAAATGACATGAAAAAGGTTAATAAAAGAAGGGACATCTCTTTAAGTTGTGTTTTATAACATGAGTTAAGTCCAATTCAAAATGTAAAATGATATCAAGCTAAATTATCGAGTCACCCACCATGTTATCTACACACCAAATCTAGAGTGTTAGAGATGGTGGAGTGTATCAGAAGAAATTCAAATCTCGTTTTCAAAAGAGACGACACTTGAAAATACACAAGATAAGAGACACCCTTATCTTTACTAGTTGATTTTTTAAAGATAAGTTAATCCTAATTTAAGAAGTTAAAGAAGATAACCCTAAATAAGTTCTTGACAAATCAATCTAAACATGGTCAAGTTGGAGTTGATCTTATGCTTATATATAAAAAGTACATGGAACAATTTGATATGCCACATCATTTGCAAGGCTGCTCCTGATATGTGCCTATCTCGATCACTTCGTGTAGCTGCCAAATGTCACATTGTGTTGTCTTTGTTATCCACCACTTGGATTAGGTTATCAAATATTTCCTTTTGTTGCACTCTTCAAACTGTTTCCTTAATGACTCAACAACAATGGTCCTTTTGTTCTTAATCGCCACAAATAATATATTTTTATTTTCCAAGTTAACTTCACATATGGAACTTGGTATTTTTGTTATAAGCTCATTTACTGTTTCAACTATGCCATTTCTTGTTGCAATCAATATTGCTGTTTCACTTTTCAATGTTTCAGAAATCTTTGTATCCTCACTATGATTCTTTTCTGCAAGTATAGTGTGGAAAGATTGTAAAATGAGATGTTTATCAGAGTGATTATAGTATTAGTAATGTTACTTAACCTTTTATGAACTCAAATTATATACCAAATTATATTGAAACTTCAAACACATCTTCGAGTGTGTCTTCTGTTAATTATAGACTCAACTAATAAATAGAAGACACATTTGATGATCAAATTAATTAACTAATAATTGACAATTTTGAGAACCAAACTGACAAACAGATAATGCAATTAGCTAAGGATTTTTTAAATTTGATACATTATAGTGATATTATCAAATTATATTCAAGAATCTATTATAGTTGCATATCTTCAAAAATAACCTCAATTTGGATCGTGATTTTCATTCATGTATTGCAATTTCATACGAAGACTTCTATGGTATATAAATTAAGAGAAGTGTGCATTGCACCAGGTGACATTTGTTTTATTTTTATTATTATAGGATGTTACAATCTAATTTAAAGTATGGCATGGTAAGTCAAAAGTATTTTCTACAGTAAAGATCAAAAGAACAAAACACCTACATTAAAATCAAAGAGCAAAGCCACAAATGTATGTTGAAATATCATTAAAAAAATGAATGATTTTCAATCCCACAACCGAGATTGAGATGTCAAGTGAACACAACCAAGATTGAGATGGCAAGTGAATGCATAGGATGTACATGACCTCCAAGAGACAAAGACACTTATGCTTTGCACTATTAAAATGTTTATTTAAAAAATGTATAATTGATATATTGAAAATTAATATTTTTTGACAAAATTATATATATATTAAAATTAATATATGATATATACTAAAATATCCTTTTATGTATATCAAAATAACTTTAATGGTATGTACTTATAAGTTTGTTGTATGTATTAATATTTTAATTTCGATATTCTCTTTTATTAAAAAAAAGTCCATCTATTCTCATTTGAATTTGTGAGTTGTGACACACCTCAATTATTAATCATGAATTATTTATATTCATTTATCTAACATTGCAGCTATATAACATTGATTCCAAGATGTTAATCAACCATTTTTAACAATTGTTCATACCTTCTTGAAAAAAACAATTGTTCACACCAAGAAAACTTTGTTGATTTTACTAATTGTTTTTTATACTTTGTTAGTTTAACATTTTTCTCTAAGTCTAGTAGTGGTAAAAGTGCAAATGAGTGACAAATATAATGTCTTTTAATTAGTGTAGGTAGGATGTGCTTTTTTTAGGTAAAACAAAAGGGCAAAGGCTTAATTAAAATAAAAAACCAAACAATTAGAAGGACATTCCTTAGCATGTAAGTTTCAGAAATATCATCAAAATACAATCTATGAAGCTCACTAGTGTGGGTAGAATGTGTTTTATTATTATTCAAATTTGTTAAAAATAGGAGTATTAGTATTTTAATAAAATACATTGGCATAATTTTAAGTTATGGAATCCCATTAATTTTAATGTTGAAATCTTCCATATATAAATATTGGTTAAATAACACTCGCGATTGCTTAACTTAATTTCAGTTAACGTTTGAGTACTTTATCTTTTTTTTCTTCTCGATTCGGTCTTTTATTTTAATTTTAAATGACAATTTGATCTTTTATGTTTTAAAAATTCAACAATATTATTTTTTTTTTTACAAAAAATCATCAAAATTTTCAAACAAAACCCATAAAATTAATAATTATCTTCTATATAATGCAAATTTCATTAAATGCATAACTCAAATATTCAAATAAACTCATATTTTTATCTCCAACAACATCAAATTTATCAAATAAAGAATAATATTAAATGATGCAAGAAATCCAGAGTTATTTGACTTTAAATTTATGATGCAAGAAGCCACATCTTTTAAGTTGATTTTAAAAATGCACGTACCTTTGTGAATTGAAACTTTCTTCATATTAAATGATGGGTCAATTTTTTCTTTTTTGGTCAGGGGAAGGTTTGGGCTTAAGAAACTATTTTTGTAGGGAGTTTAAAGTATATTTATTACAGTTTATTTTTTTTCAAGAAAATATTACTTTTAAAAGTTTATATCTGTTTATTGTAGTTTTTTAAAGAAATAAAACTAAAAACAATCTAAAAATTGATTTTTTGAGATATAGCAGCTTCAAAAAAATTATTTTTTATAAATGATTTTATTTATAAAAAAATAGTTTTCACTATGACGGACTAAAATAAAACAATTTTTAATTATTTTAATAATCTTTAAATTATAGAATATTAAAATCACTTTTTCTTTTTAAATCTATAACAAATAGTCCTAATTATTTCCGTTGATTAATGGATGTTCTAAGGAAAATGCAGAGAATCGTTATTCATTTGATCATAGTAGTTACAATGAAAAAATGTTTGATCATCTATCTCTTTGAACAAGACTATATACTAGGATACGAGGAGATAACAAACTGCCACGTTGGCACTAACTGTCTAACAAAATGATAACTAACAGTCAACCTGAGATACCTTAGTATGAACTTGACAGCTCTCCAATGGCTTTCAAGAGGTGAAGACATATACCAATGCATTCAAGGTGACATCACCCAAGTTATAAACGAAGAGTGGATGTAGGGCCTAGAGGGTTAGTGGAAAACACAGAAAGATTTGGGTTATAGTGTTGGACTTGTCACCATCAACTTGGAAGATTTGGGTAAGGAAATAATATCATAAATGGAAAAAAAGTGTTCATTAAAAAGTACAGAAATTTAATGTCCTTGTTGTCAAGAATAAATTTAAACAAAGCATGATAGGGGATGAGAAATCGGTGAGTGTAGAGGACGATAATTATTGGTTAATGAGATCAATTGTAGTGGTAAAAGCATTATCCCAACAAGGAATAGGTAAGGAAGCATGAGCCAGTAATGTAACTATCATTTCTACTATATGTCAATGTTTACATTCAACAGTACTTACTATTTTGATGAGAGGTGTGAGGGCACGTGAGTCTCTTTGACATACCCAATTAAGTAAAGATTTATATTCACCCCCAAAATCAGATTGAACAACTTTTATTTGTGTATTAAATCGAGTTTGAATGAGAGCATGAAATAGCTTGAATGCACTTATGGCTTCGAAATTGTTTTTAAGAAAGTAAATCCAAGTTTATTTTGCAAAGGCGTCCACAAAGAAAATGTAATAGAAATAGCCACCACTAGAAGTGGAAGATGAGGGACCCCACAAGTCAGTATGTATTACTTAAAAACGTGTTGAGTATACAATCAGATAGGGTGAGCATACAAGCGACGAGACTTGTCCAAATAATAAGAATTGCAAAAATCAACAACTATCTTATGTGGTAGATTAATATTCCGAAACTTAAGCACACTTTTAAAGGTACTATGATGTGGATGACCTAACCTATAATACCGAAAGTACATTATGTGAATGAGATGTTACATTGGAAGAGACAACAAAGTTAACAACATAATGCACACTTGAACTTGGTATGTGAGATATAGACTTGATAGAGTTACTTGAGGTTCCCAAAAGGTGATGGATATTCTTGAAGCAGTAAAGACCCCTTAGCACCAAGGGAACTTTCAAGGATTTTATCCCAAACTTCAAACAAATGTTTGCAAGTTAAAACCCTAGGCAACACAACTTTAGAAAATAGTAATCAAATACTAGTTCAAAATAACTGTAAATTGTTATCAATTTTAAGTCTCTAGACTTTTCTTTTTGAAAAGAAAATTAAGTCTTTAAGAAAGCTGATTATCCTCTAATAGAATGTATGTGGTTGTGTGCAGTCACAACCCTATGACTTCATTCACACAGACACATCTGAACCATCTAATCAAGGTCAAACAGTTGATATTTCAAACTTGGTATTATATAGATTTAAAAAAATCAAAGAAATATAGACCACCATAGCATACAATCACATTGCACAAAATCTAAATTGAATATACTAAAAAATTAAACATACATAATAATAATGCAACATTATTACCATGGTGCATGTGTTAGGTTTTAATGGAACACGACTTGACCACATACGAATTCTTTCTAGACAGCTTGTTGCATACGTGGGCCTGGAAAGTTGTAGCAGGGTTGTCGGAAGGATGAGGATGTGCAACATATTTTGCTTTAAAGGTAATGTAATAAGTAACCAAAGGAATTCAACAACAGCTTGCCTTGACAAGTTCATCAAACACAAAATTTGAACCTAAATAAGAGAGAAAGATTAATGAAGTTGATGAATAAATGAACTATTATGTATATTAGTAGTTAAGTAAGTAGTTTAGAACCTTAATCTTATCATTAAACTTTTTCAGACACCGAGCAAAAGTGCATCCATGGACATTGTACAAAAAGGATCGAAGGAATCGCAATTCACAATAGAAAGCTGAGTTTCTATCGTGTCGAAGGAATCGCCTAATAACAAATCCTATTATATATTTTCTCTTTTTGTATCTATCATTATTTGTTTATCACATTTTTACATTTTTCCGTATTGGTTTAAATATCAATTACTTCTTTTCTTCTTCAATATGAGTGATTTATTTGTAAAAGTCACATTTTTTTTAATCTTATTTTAATATAATATTTGGGTTTTTTATTTTACTTTTATATATAACTCCTTTACCTTTTAAAAGATGCGAAGTTGATTTCTTTTCGTATTTATTAAGAAAAGTTCAAATGACATATAACATATTATTAGTTTTAGAAAATTTTACCTTGTATTTTCAAGGTTATATGTTTACCTCCACAATTTTTTTAAATATTAGTTTTAACCGTTTTTTACTTTTATTATTTTATAAACTCAATTGCAATTCGCAAAGGTTTTTTGAAAAATTTAATTTATGTTCCTTGCCACAAAAGTTACTGAGAAACATATAAAATTCTTCATAAAACTACCGGAATTTTTTTAATAAATTTTCCGATATAGAAGCTAGAACTGCAAATATTTCACAAGTTTTTCGATAATTCGTTTCTCAATTCCCTTAATGTATCCAATAACTTATATTGGTCCATTTTTGTTTGGCCATGCACATTTAACATATCACTCTATCTTAATACACAACTCCTATTATGCAGGAGAGATAAATCATATATACACTACTGACATCCCTCTACATAGTTTATTGTAGATCCAATAACCACCATTATGATTAGAGATGTCAATAAAGATTGTTGAGTTTAGGGTTGAGGACGAAGATTGTTGAATTTTCAGGGTATGGAGAATTATTAGGGTTTGAATCTGTAACACCCCAATATTTTCATAAATATTATATATGTGTCTTTTTAGTAATTGTCATGATTTATTATTTAATTAATAATTATTCTATGTGTAAATAAATTAAATTAAATTTTATCACCCTCAATTTATCTGAATAGTTATAGCCGTTATTTTTATTTAATTATTTTGCGTGATAATCACATGGGGACGATTTATGATGTGACTATTTTTTGAATGGACTATTGTGTATTTTATTTATTTGATTAGTTTCGATAATCATAAAATTGATGTGTTAGGTATGTTTGTGTTATTTTGTTATGCGTGACCTGCAGTGATATTCTTGTCTTGCTTGATTTATTTTAGTTGATAAAAATATTAGTTAAATTATTTAATTAAATTAGACTTTATAGAAGTTATATTTTGTGTTAGTTTTATTTTCGACAAAATAAGTTATTTAAATAAATAAGTTATTTATAGAAGTAAACAACATTTATAAAATAAATTATTAAATTTTTCTAATTACTTAAATTCCTATTATATACTATTAATTATGTTAATTGTTGGTTTTCTAATTATTAAATTTTATTAATTACTTAAATTTCTATTATGTATATTTCTGCTTGAATACATGCTATTTTGAAATCAAGTGCTATGTGTTTTGTGCTGTGATTCCAATTTAAAGTTGATTGTGCTTGAAGTCGGTCATCTTACATACGTGTTTATATCTGAGCTATGGGATATGTGTGACAGGTATTCACCTAACGAAGAAGTTTTGGATTAGAAAGTGTTTCACGTTCTCAAACAAATTATCAATTAGGATCTAGTTCTTCAAATTTATCATGTTCATCTAGGTCACTATATGTTGTTAATAGAATGCTTCATTATGAAGAACCTGCAATGTGGGAGTGTCTCACGTGCACTTTGTTAAATAAAATAAGTATTTAACTATACATCTATCATTCATCTCATAATTTTTTTTTTCATATTCATTTTTGTGTTGTTACAAAGTACATTAAGTTGAGGTTTATTATTGTGTTCTTGAAATAGTGATGTGACTTTTATTCCTTCTAAAGAATATAATTAACATTACCTATGGTCTTGTAACATTTTCTAATGCATGCGAATGGTGCTGGATTAATGCACTCATTAGCGCCTATATGTGAATTGTGTTGCTCACAACAATCAAAAGATGTTACTACCAAGCACAACACTTGGTCTTGTAAATTATGTAAGTTAGAAAACAATATGAAGTTGGGGCAAATGCTCAGCCTGTTACCAGTGGAGATACTCTGATGGCTTAGCCCGTGTCCACCTGGGCCCCAACCTTGCCTCTTAACAAAACTATGTAATTTGCTTCATGGATAAATATATATCAATTTTGGCTTTGGTCTACATGAAATTGTGCACAACAATCTATTTTTTGTTTCCTTTTTATTTTTTTTATTTTATTTTTATTTTTATTTTCTATATACAATTGATGAACTTCAAAAAAGGAGTTTGCTATACCTTATTTTATCTATACTATTGTTAAAATTTGACTTTGATATGTAAACTTAGCCACCCTATTTTAAATTTTAAATTCTCAATATTCTTGCTACTTAATGTTCTTGTTCATTTTGTTTTTTATGCTCAACTTGACTCACCAACTTTACTTTTCCATTAAAGAAAAGACTGCAAAACCTACGATAACTACTTTTTCACCCTTTTGTTCTTGAGAAATCTAAGAGACTTATGATGTAACTTACTTATTGGGTTCTTAAAATTCTATTAAATAAGCAATTGTTTCGTTACATTTTCTCCCATTTGAAGTTTGAACTCATCTAGGTTGCAGGTTGATTTCTTTAAAGAATGAATGCATTGAAATTAAAAATAGATTTTTATGTTACAATCAACTATCATTTAGGGCAAAAGTATGAAAATGTGGGTTGCTTAAATATGATGTGGTGCAATAAAGCCACTTAATAGTAACTAACCAGTCAAAATTAAGTAGTTGCTAATTATCAATTAGGCATGTAGAAAAGTGACAATAAAGGATGTAAATGACTAAATAATCTATTAGCTTTAAGCATTGATAGAGCACATGATATTAGAATCTTACTTAAATAAGCACAATCCAACATGAGACAGAAATATATAAATTTCTACAAGTATAGGTAGTAGTACTCAATTCACTCTAGTTATTATTTGTGTAAATTAAACACATTTTCAATTCATTATACACATTTATAAGTCTTCACCCTTATCAGGTTTCATTGGAATTTTGGTTAGAATACCTCTAAGAAGATCAATGTAGAGTACTACATACAAAGTCACAGGGAAGCAAGTGAATGTATAAATGGGGAGCACAATGTGCTTGTATTTTTGGTCAATCAAAAAGAAATTGCCAGAGCAGAAAGTAGCGAACATTGCAACTATGGACAAGAAAAGGGAACTCAATCCTCAAAGAAGTTTCCTAGGCAAATCAATTCTGAAATCTTTGGCTTCTTTTCGAGAAGTGAGTATCGAAAGGAACATTATGAGTGAAATGATAGAGAAGCAAAGGCCAATTACTGATGACGAAGCAAATGCATCAAATGCAGGCTTTCCTTCCAATGCAGGTTCACCTGTTTCACTTTTGTTGCCACCTGGTACAGTGCTTGATGTAGCAAAGGAAACACCCGCAAGGAGTGCTGCAACTACAGAGCAAGATTCTAATGTGTCCTTTAGCCATGCACTACCATCTCGTACTAGTTGTTTATGTGATTTCTTGAATATGTTTCCTGCAGTTTTGTCCATATTGTTGGTTCTAACTGTAAAATGATCTGGGACTAGTCCTTTCACATATTGCTTCATGATGCAAGTAGTTAGAAAGTAAAAGTAAAAGTATATCAAATTATCAAGAGATATTCTATCGATGACAATCATTTCAACTTTCAAAGTTAGACTTGTCAAAACACTATATGTCATAAACTATTTTCATAATCTTTTATATACACTTTAACAGGTGTTTATACTAAAAGATAGTAGGAATGACTAAAGTCATGCATTGAAAAGAGAAATAACATGAAAATGGTTTATAAAAGAAGGGTCATCTCTCTAAGTTGATTTTTAAAACATAGGTTAAGTCCAATTATAAGTGTAAAATGGTATCAAGCTAAATTATCGAGTCATTCACCATGTTATCTACACACCAAATCTAGAGTGCTAGAGGTGTTGGAGTGTATCAGAAGAAATATAAATCTTGTATTCAAAAGAGACGAGACTTTAAAATACATTATAAGATAAGACACACCTCTGACGTTACTAATCGATTTTTTAAAGATGCGTTAATCCAAATTAAAAATGTGAAAGAAGATAATACTAAATAAGTACTTGATAAATCAATCTTAACATGGTCAAGTTGGAGTTATACTTATGCTTATATAAAAAAAATAAAAAATAAAATACCTGAAACCATTTGACATGCCACATCATTTGCAAGGCAGCTCCAGATATGTACCAATCTTCATTACTTAGTGTAGCTGCCAAATGTAACACTATGTTATCTTCATTATCTACATCTTGGATTAGGTTATCAAATATATTTTTTTCATTGCGCTCTTCAAACCATTTCTTTAATGACTCAACAACAATTGTCCTTTTGTTCTCAACCGCCACTAATAATATATTTTTATTTTCCAAGTTAGTTTCATAGGTGGAACTTGGAATTTCTTTTACAAGCATATTCACCATTTCAACTATGCCATATCTTGCTGCAGTCAATATTGGTGTTTCACTTATCAATGTTTCAGCATTCTTCTTTGCTTCCTCACTTTCCAATGTTTCAGACTTCTTTGCATCTCCACTTTTCAATGCTGCAACTAATATAGGTAATATCACAATTTCAATCGAGTAGATAAGAGCACTCAAAATACACATCATTCATACAATAACAATTAATATAAGGTTTCATAAAATCAAATAACACGCAATATTAATATAAATTAATTCACAGCAATTCTATAGGTTTCTAAATTATATGTTAGTCCTCACTATTACCATTTATATGTTGTTAAATTAATTATTATTACTCAATAAGGTTTGCCGTATGTATTAAGCATCGGGTGAATCTCTGGGAATTATGACATTTCCGTCCATACCATGTTATTTTATACTCATAAAATTGAACCTCCTCTCACCCTTACCTTAATTGAAGATTTCTCCATACAAATCCGATGTGCTAACTTGTTGCCTCTTCGTCGACCCTCGTCTCTAATAGTCCCAAAAAAAAAAAAAAACGCCACGACCAAATACATATTAATTACTTGCTCCAATAGATAAATAAATTATTTACTATTTGCAATATTGTCGCGGCCTAAAATTTCGAGTGTTTCTGGAATTCAATGGAGTCGCCAGGAAAGTTTATTTAAAAAAGGGGGAAAAAATGTTGGGAAACTCTTAAAAAAATGGTATTTGAAACCAAGTTTAGTGTTCTGGAGTCGATTATGTGC
>NC_021164.2:53312223-53337511 GCF_000331145.2 Cicer arietinum | reverse complement strand
AGGGAAGGTATTAACATCCTACAATATCCGTAAAAAAAACGATTACCTATAATTATTTGTGCAAAATTAATATTAATTTTAAAATATTAATTTTTCCTTATTATTAAATATAAGTATCAATTAATTTTATAAATGTGATGTTTTGAAATAAAAGTGTGCTTAAGAAAGAGAGGAAAAAAAAAAGAAATTTTTATTAATGTACTTGATAAGAGTGTGATCTTGCTTGACAATATTTTTATTATTAGTGTTTTATGGTTGAACGGGTACCAAAACTAATTTGCTATGCTATTTGACAATATAATTTTTTGGCTAAAGTGAATCATAATACTTGTTTATATCTAGTTATCTATTATATATAGTTGAATTAAAATTCTAAAAAAAAATAAAGGAATTGAAAATGTCATTTTGTTGTTTAAGAATTCAAAAGTATTCAACGGACTCTTAGTTAAAGAAAAATAAATAATTTATATCCAAAAAAATGTATTTTTCATATTAAAATAGATCTGAAAGACATAGATAATAAAAAAATAGAAAAAGAAAATGAGTAAAATTAAATGGAGAAAGAAAATGACCTAAGGATAACCTTTTACCCATTTTATAAAGTCGTTGAAAATGTTATATAATCTCACATTTCCCATTGATATTTGAGGTGAAAATTGAGAAATCATATTAAATTAGAACTGCATGAATAAAAAAAAAGGAAAAATAGAAGATGGATAAAATTTAAGTAGAGAAAGAAAATGACCTGATTTGACCTAGCCGAGAAAGTTAGCAAGAGGTTAAACAATCTCACATTTGTCATTGATATTTGGGTGAGAATTGAGAAACCATGAAAGATTTAATGTTGTGTAAATCACAACTTTGTCTCTAAAATGTGATCTCCACCAAAGTTTAAGAATGAATCGAAATGATTTTTGAGATAACATAAAATATGATGTATTTTGTTATCAATTAATCTGAATATACAAAGTTAGAAATGGAGGAGCATCGAAAGTTGATTGAAATGAGAAGATCGTAAAATTATTTTCATGAGAAGCTTTGATAGTAAAATTATTTTGAAGTAGAAATTTCTTGTGTGGGTTCTCAACATATGTACATGATGATGTGTGAGATGCAAAAACTAAATTAAGAAATAAAAGAAATAAAAGGTGTAAGATGAATTGTAGAAGAATTTGAAGAGTGCCAAATAAGAATATAAGTGATGTGGAACAAATGTTATGATGTGACATATAAGTATGTGATATGTCAATCAATTGAGTTCTGAGTTTGTTTTAATATATGATAATAGATTCAAAATCCACGGAACCTCACACGTTCGAACTTGGAACATCAAATCAAATCCGCAAAAAACCATTCATCCAGCTGTCGTTTCAACGTTTCCATTCTTCTCCAATACCACAACCAATTACACTAATGGCAAATATTCTCTCAAACATTTAAAAGAATAGTTTGACTTAACATTCGCCATGGTGCATTATGACTAAAGAATTTGCTTACATGATTATAGCCCAAACAATCCATCACTCCTGGGGTGAATGTTGGAGCTGGTATAAACGTTAAGTTGCAGCTATGGAGGCCTAACAAGGATCCAGACATTTTTCCATCCCAGATTGTTGATCGTAGTTGACACGTAGCGCTGTTGCTCTTTAAAAAAAATTATTAGCTTAGAATCCTAAATAATTACAAATAACAAATAAAAGACACTAAAATAGCAGGTGGGTATAACTTTATTTTCCTTGCAATATACCAACTGCTGGCCATTTTTGAAACTGCAGATTGCTTAGAAGATATTTACAGAACCCTCAAAATTTCACATTCTATTTTGAGTAATTGGATTTAGTTTAGTGGAGAAATATTTTACCATTGAAAAGTTTTATGTAGAATAACCGTTGAAAAGTGGTACCATTAGTTTTACCATTGCTTATGGTTGTTCTAAATAATTGTTTACAGCTATAAATTAAGTAGAAAACTGTTTTTTCCTTTCATAGCAGGTTATTAGATGTGCTTATTTGTTGTTCCTCTATGCATTTCACTAATCATGCACACGAATGTGAAGAGTTGATTTCTAAGGGGATAATTGGCTCTGTTGAGGGATTTGACCTCCCAAGAAGGCGCTAGGGTGGTTATTCTCGCCAACCTCCACTCTCATCTCTACATAGTACTACCTCAAAGCTGCGAAAAAGATATCACAGTTGGGATCTTTTCTTCCATATGGACCAAATCGTATTGGTGGCAATAGTGTTATAATGAAGTCACTTACTCCAGCACAAGTAGTTGTGATGGCTGCAAAAAGGAGATTACAGTATGACATATAATGTGGTTCTGAATCTTGTGATAAATTAGATCTCGAAGATATTAACGGCGAATCTGCTAAAAACCTTGAAAATAAGTGGAAAGATGTGGGAAGTTCGAGACCACCAGACAATTCTACTATACCTTTGGATCTGACATCTCGAAAAAGAAGTCGTGACAAGAATTCAAGTTTTCCAGTTCACTCATCTAATAATTCTAAATTTGTTGATTCGACAATGCATACACCAAAAAGTGGATGTCTCAATGAACATCAGACTGGGTCTCAACGAATAAGTTTTGGATAAGAAAGTGTTTCACGTTCTCAATCAAATTATCAAGCACGATCTTGTTATGCAAATTTATCATGTTCATTTGGGTCACTATCTGTTGTTAATAGAACACTTCATTCTGAATAACCTGCAATATGGGAGTGTCTCATGTGCACTTTGTTAAATAAAGTAAGCATTCAACTATACATCTATCATTCATCTGAGATTTTTTTTTCATATTCATTTTTGTGTTGTTACCAAGTATATTAAGTGAGGGTTAACTATTGTGTTCTTGAAATAGTGATGTGACTTTTATTCCGTCTAAAGAATATAATTAACCCTACATATGGTCTTGTAACATATTGCACCTTTTCTAATGCATGTGAATGGTGTTGGGTTAATGCAGCCATTAGCGCCTATATGTGAATTGTGTGGCTCGCAACAACCAAAAGATGTTACTACCAATATGAAGTTGGAGCGATGCTCAGTTTGTGACCAGTGGAGAAACTCTGATGGCTTAGCTCGTGTCCCCCCGGGCACCAACCTTGCCTCTTAACAAAACTATGTAACTTGCTTTATGAGTAAATATATATCAATTTTGACTTTGGTCTATACGAAATTGTGCACAACCATCTATTTTTTGTTTCTTTTTTTATTTTCATTTCTATTTACCAGGGTTGAACTTCAAAATTGGAGCTTGCTATACCTTATTTTATCTATACTATTGTTAAACTTTTACTTTGATATGTAAACTTAGCCACCCTATTTTGAATTTTGAAATTCTCAGTATTCTTGTAATATAATGTTCTTGTTCATTTTGTTTTCTATGATCAACTTGAATCACCAGCTTTGTTTTTCTGTACTTCTTTTTCACATTTTTGTTCTTGAGTAATATAAGATACTTCTGATGTAACTTGCTTATTGGATTCTTAAAATTTTGTTAGATAAGCAACTATTTCAATTACATTTTTTCCCATTTGAATTTTGAACTCACTGAGGTTGCAGGTTGATTTTTTTAAAGAATGAATTCATTGGAAATAAAAATAGTTTTTATGTAACAATCTAATATCATTCAGGGAAAAAGTACGAAAATGTGGGTTGCTTAAATATAATGTGGCACAATAATGCCACTTAATAGTGACTAACTAGTCAAAAATAATTAGTCGCTACTTATCAATTAATCATGTAAAAAAGTGACAGTGTAAATGCCTAAAAAATTTATCAACTTTAAGCATTTATAGAGCACATGATATTAGAATTTTACTTAAATAAGCACAATCCATCATCAGACATAAATATATAAACTTCTACAACCAGAGGTAATAGTACTCAATTCACTCTAGTTGTTATTTGTATAAACTAAACACAATTTCAATTCATCATACATCTTTATAAGTCTTCACCTTCAACACTTGTCATTGGAATTTTGGTTACAATACCTATGAGAAGATCAATATAGAGTACTGCATACAAAGTCACAGGGAAGCAAATGATTGGATAAATGAGGAACTCAATGTGCTTGTATTTTTTGTCAATCAAAAAGAAATTGCCAGAGCAGAAAGCAGTGAACATTGCAACGATGGAGAAGAAAAGAGAACTCAATCCACAAAGAAGTTTCCTTGGCAAATCAATTCTGAAATCTTTGACTTTTTTTCGAGAAGTGAGTATCGAAAGGAACATTATGAGTGCAGTGACCGAGAAGCAAAGACCAATTGCTGATGACAAAGCAAATGCATCAAATGCAGGTTTTCCTTCCAATGCAGGTTCACCTGTGTCACTTTTGTTGCCACCTGGTACAGTGCTTGATGTAGCAAAGGAAACACCTGCAAGGAGTGCTGCAACTACAGAGCAAGATTGTGATGTTTCCTTTAGCCATTTACTACCTTCTTCTACTTGAGGTGCATATGATTTCTTGAACATTTCTTCTGCTGTTTGGTTCATTTTGTTGGTTCTAATTGTGAAATGTTCTGGGACTAGTCCTTTAGTATACTAGCCATGGTGCAAGTAGTTAGAAAGGTAAAATAAAATTATATCAAATTATGAAGAGATATTCTATCAATGCCAATCGTTTCAACTTTCAAAGTTAGACTTGTTAAAAAGCTACATGTCATAAACTATTTTCATAACCTTTTCTATATATTCTAACATGTGTTTAAACTAAAAGATAGTAGGAATAGCTAAATTCATACATTGAAAATAGAAATGACTTGAAAATGGTTTATAAAAGAAGGGGCATCTCATTAAGTCGATTTTTGAAACATGAGTTAAGTCCAATTCAAAGTATAAAATGGTATGAAGCTAAATTATCGAGTCATTCACTATGTTATCTACACACCAAATCTAGAGTGCTAGAGGTTGTGGAGTGTATCAGAAGAATTACAAATCTTGTATTCAAAAGTGACGAGGCTTTAAAATACATTATAAGATATGACACACCTCTTACGTTACTAGTTGATTTTTTAATGGCGAGTTAATCCAAATTTAAAATGTGCTAGAAGTTAACCCAAAATAAGTTCTTGATAAATCAATATAAGAATGATCAAGTTTGAGTTAAACTTATGCTTATATATAAAAGAAAAAATACCTGAAACCATTTGATATGCCACATCATTTCCAAGGCAGCTCCAGATGTGTTCCAATCTTGATAACTTTGTCTAGCTGCCAAATGCAACACTGTGTTGTCTTCATTATCTACCCATTGGATTAGGTCATCAAATATTTGGTTTTCATAGCGCTTTAAAAACCATTTCTTTAATGACTCAACAACAATGGTCCTTTTGTTCTCAATTGCCACTAATAATATATTTTTATTTTCTAAGTTAGTTTCGTAGATGGAACTTGGTATTTCGTTCATAAGCACATTCACCATTTCAACTATGCCATATCTTGCTGCAGTCAATATTGGTGTTTCACTTTTCAATGTTTCATACTTCTTTGCATCCTCACTTTTCAATGCTGCAGCAAATATAGGTAATTGCAAGTATCGTCTTTATTATAGCAATTACCATTTTGTATAGTGTGGAAAGTTTGTAAAATGAGAAATTTATCATAGTGATAATAGTATTAATAATATGACTTAACCTTTAGCTCGGTCTTTGAATTATATATGCATAGTTAAAGTGAGTTAAATGCGTACAAAGTTGAATTAGGTATTACATTATAATTCTAAAATGTATCCAAACTTCACACGTCTTTGAGTGTGTCTTTTGTTAATAATTTTATGAATTCAATTAATAAATAGAAAACACATTCGATTTATCTAAACTACTAAAAATATGCATTGCACGAGGTCACATTGGTTTTATTTTTATTATTATAGGATGTTATAATCTAATAAACTTAAGTAGAGAATATGATAATTTCAAGTATGCTATGGAAAGCCAAAATTATTTTTGCAATAAATATCAAAAGAACAAAACATCAACATTAAAACAAAAGAGCAAAGCCGCAAATGTATTGTGAAATATCCTCGAAAAAATGAATGATTTTCAATCACACAACCAAGATTGAGATGTCAAGTGAATGCATAAGATTTACATGACCTCCAATGAGGCAAAGACACTTATGCTTTGCATTATTAAAATGCCTATTAAATAATGTATATTTTTTATATTGAAAACTAATATTTTTTGACAAAATTATATATATTCATTAAAATTGATATATGATATGTATTAAAATATCTTTTTATGTATATCAAAATAATTTTAATGATATGTCACTACGCGAAAAAACGGATTTTACAGCGCTTTTTCTAAGCCATTTAAAGCGCTTTTTCAAAAAAAATAAGCGCTGTGGAAACGAGCGCTGTAAATGATACAACAGCGCTTTTAAAAAAGCGCTATAAAACATGTAAATACAACGCGCGCTTGTTATGCACATTTTACAGCGCTTCTTCACAAAAAGCGTTGTAATATGCACCCCATTATATGAGTTATGGGTGTGCATTTTACAGCGCTTTCTCCAAAAAGCGCTCTAAAATGCACACCCATAACTCATATATGGGTGGGCATATTACAGCGCTTTCTCACAAAAGCGCTGTAATATGCCCACCCATAATTTCATATATGGGTGTGCATATTACAGCGCTTTCTCAAAAAAGCGCTGTAAAATGCCCACCCATAATTTCATATTAAGGGTCTGCATTTTACAGCGCTTTTCTTGTACATTTTACAGCGCTTTCTCACGAAAGCGTTGTAAAAGGTGCACCATTAAAGCGCTTTAGAACAACATTTTACAGCGCTTTTTAAAAAAAGCGCTGTTAAATGTGTGTTTTTTTTTTTTAAACGCTGTAAATTAATTATTTGAAATGAAAAGCGCTTTTTAGCTTTTTATGGCATTTTTTTAAAAAAGCGCTGTCTTTTATCTTTGTATCCAAAATTATTTTTGATCCAAAATCACTTCACAATCAGTAGAACAGAACATATTATAGACAATCAGTAGAACAGAACATATTATAGACAATCAGTAGAACAGAACATATTATAGACAATCAGTAGAACAGAACATATTATAGACAATCAGTAGAACAGAACATATTATAGACAATCAGTTCACACAATCAGTAGAACAGAAATCAGAACTCTGTAACTTTATTAACATATATGTAACTCTGTAATTTACAACCTAAGTAACTACATTCAGATACATATATACAACCTAATTTACAACCTAATTACCTACATTCAGATACGTATATATATATAACCTAATTTACAACCTAAACTACATTCAGATCCATTATATAATAACTAACAGATCCATTATATGCATATAATAACTATGATCATTTACAGCAATAATAACTATAATACATTATATGCATATATTGTGTCCTATGATCATTTACATATAATAACTAACAGAATATACATTATATGCACTAGCTACCATATAATATTCAGATCCCTTGCCCAGCACAAGCTATTTCCCAGAAAATCAAATAATTTTCATGTCAAGCACGTACTGACACCATTCTTCCTTTAATTCCATCAGATCTTCCTCAGAATATGATGGACTGGAATTGGCAAAGTACTGCAATATAAAAATTGAACATATTATATTAAGTTAGTATCAAATATATAGATAATTTATATATGAAAATCATATAATGCAAATACCGTACCGTTTCTGGGATAATAGTTTTATTCTTCTCAACAATCTCCTTCATGAATCTCAATATGTAGTACCCACAGTCGATGTTATTTGTTTGACGAGGGCACTTTATTGAGATCCATGTAATGTTATTAGACTTCTGCTTCGACACTTTAGCACCTCTTTGAGCTCGATAAACTTTTAAGGCACTATCGAATGAATAAATGTGATTATTAGAGCATGAATATTTATATATATATATATATATATAAATATTCATGCTCTAATAATCACATTTATTCATTCGATAGTGCCTTAAAAGTTTATCGAGCTCAAAGAGGTGCTAAAGTGTCGAAGCAGAAGTCTAATAACATTACATGGATCTCAATAAAGTGCCCTCGTCAAACAAATAACATCGACTGTGGGTACTACATATTGAGATTCATGAAGGAGATTGTTGAGAAGAATAAAACTATTATCCCAGAAACGGTACGGTATTTGCATTATATGATTTTCATATATAAATTATCTATATATTTGATACTAACTTAATATAATATGTTCAATTTTTATATTGCAGTACTTTGCCAATTCCAGTCCATCATATTCTGAGGAAGATCTGATGGAATTAAAGGAAGAATGGTGTCAGTACGTGCTTGACATGAAAATTATTTGATTTTCTGGGAAATAGCTTGCTGCTGGGCAAGGGATCTGAATATTATATGGTAGCTAGTGCATATAATGTATATTCTGTTAGTTATTATATGTAAATGATCATAGGACACAATATATGAACATGCATATGGATCTGAATGTAGTTTAGGTTGTAAATTAGGTTATATATATATACGTATCTGAATGTAGGTAATTAGGTTGTAAATTAGGTTGTATATATGTATCTGAATGTAGTTACTTAGGTTGTAAATTACAGAGTTACATATATGTTAAAAAAGTTACAGAGTTCTGATTTATGTTCTACTGATTGTGTGAACTGCTTATGGTATTTGAATATGTTTTGTTGTTGTGTGCACTGATTGTGAAGTGATTTTGGATCAAAAATAATTTTGGGCACAAAGATAAAAGACAACGCTTTTTAAAAAAACTGCACGTATCCTTGTTGCCCTCTTGAGTTTCAGAACTTTGTTCAATAGTTTCCTAAAATACATGTAACATTAAAAAGATAAGTTCAATAGCATTTTTAAAATACAATATTAAAAAATATTAAAGTGATAATATACTTACACAAAGTTCTACAACTTTCTTGACATTTTCATTATCAACCACTCCTTCTTTGTTAACACGCGCTTCCTTCCATAAGATATGACGACCCAAGGGTTGATCGGCTTGGGTGTCTTTTCTCTATTCGTTAAAATCATAAACAAAATAATACAAATTAGTTACACACTATAGTTTATAATACAAATTACAAGTGATGTTTAATTACTTACAATTTTTTGTTCAAGGCGTGCATATCCCATACGTGATTTCTTGTATGGGTGTTTTGGGTTGCTTGCCCGTTCGCGATTTGCCTTACTAATATTCTATATAAAAAAAAAATAGCAATTGTGTAAAAATTTAAAATACGCTACGAATATGAATAATAAAACACAAATGCTAATAAATTAATCACTTACGACAAACGCCGGGTCAGAACGTTTGGAAACAAATGCACTCCATTCATCCTTTGATATATAATGTTGATATATCTTTGGAGGTTCAGCATTTGTGTTTCCTTCTCTATCTTTTAGATAGAAATTTGAGAGATGGGATCTAAATCCACGATGGATTTTCCCAGCAACTCTCAAAACATATGACTTTCGTTCCTCATCAAGAACAAAAGTGGTCTGCAATGAAAACAATTATAAGTAATGTATTTTACAGAAAAAAAATTATAAATGACAAAAGAGTAGATCAAAATATTTACTTGAATGTCATTCCAGATGATATCTTTGGCATCCTTCAACGCCTTATCTCTCCAGTTGTCTATTGTTATTGGGACATTTTGACGAACAACAGCCCCAATGTAGCTTACAAACATGGAGCTGTTGGGGTCAACTGGCTGACCACTCTCGTTCCAGCCAACCTAATAAACTCATATAGTAAGTACATGCCCTAAACCCTAAAAAAAGATAAAAAAACACACAGCAAACAGAGTATATATAGTATACCTCAAATTTAATGCCACTGCTCCGTGCTTTAATCACCCTTTGCATGATAGTTGCACCACGTTTGACTTCTTTTTCGTAAGTCTTAGAGGTGCCAACTTCTTCATTTTGAACTTCTAAATCTTTGTTTGTATCCATTTAACTACAACAAGTTCAACATGCACTTTAGTATAACATCAACAAGCTCAACATGGATCATGCATTATTATAAACAAACTCAACATGTATCAGTATATCTTAAAAAAGCTCAACATGCATTCTAATGATTACAAAAATTTAATAACATCAATACCTGAATAATGATGGTTCGAAGAAAGACGAAATGCAAAGAAAAGAGGGTTTGCAGAAAGTTCACAGAAATATGGTTCACAGAAATACGGTTTGAAGAAATACGTAATGAGGGTTACGTATTTCAATGAAAATATATTGTGTGAAATGGGAGAGATGATCTTGGATGGAAATAAGGTTCGAAATGAAGGAGATGATCGTGGAAATAAGGTTCGTAAAGGACGGGATGATAGGGTTTGCAAAAGAAGAGAAGAAATGAAGGTTGAGATGAAGGTTACGTAATGAAGAGGAAACTGAAGAGGTAACTGTTATATATACGTAACACTTTTACAGCGCTTTTTATAAGCCTTTTACAGCGCTTATTTTGTAAAGCGCTCTAAAAGGCTTCTTTAGTTAAATTTTTAAAAGGCTCTTTTACAGCGCTTTTTTCAAATAAGCGCTGTAAAAGACCTCCGTGTGTTATTATGTTATTTGAATGCCTTTTACAGCGCTTTTTTCAAATAAGCGCTGTAAAAGACCTCCGTGTGTTATTATGTTATTTGAATGCCTTTTACAGCGCTTTTTTCAAATAAGCGCTGTAAAAGACCTCCGTGTGTTATTATGTTATATGAATGCCTTTTACAGCGCTTTCACACATAAGCGCTCTAAAAGGCTTCTTTAGTTAAATTTTTAAAAGGCTCTTTTACAGCGCTTTTTTCAAATAAGCGCTGTAAAAGACCTCCGTGTGTTATTATGTTATATGAATGCCTTTTACAGCGCTTTCACACATAAGCGCTCTAAAAGGCTTCTTTAGTTAAATTTTTAAAAGGCTCTTTTACAGCGCTTTTTTCAAATAAGCGCTGTAAAAGACCTCCGTGTGTTATTATGTTATTTGAATGCCTTTTACAGCGCTTTTACACATAAGCGCTCTAAAATGTCTCTTTATGTTAATTTTAAGAGGCTCTTTTACAGCGCTTTTCCCAAATAAGCGCTGTAAAAGACCTCCGTGTGTTATTATGTTATATGAATGTTTTTTAAAGCCTTTTACAGCGCTTTTCCACATAAGCGCTCTAAAATGTCTCTTTATGTTAATTTTAAAAGGCTCTTTTACAGCGCTTTTTCCAAATAAGCGCTGTAAAAGGCCTTATTGTTTTTGTGTTTTGTTATGTTATGTTATTTTTTAAACAAGCTCAACATGCATGCAAAACCCACATAGTAGTAACTGGTCACCACAAAAATCCCTTCCTCTTCACCAAACTCTTCTCCTTTTATGCATCTTCTTCACAAACATCAAAGCTTACTCTTTCACAATTCAATCTCCACCTCAACACCCTTTTTATCTCTTTACATTCTCTTTCCTTCTTAAATCGAAACTTAATTGGTATTCAGGATCATTGCCATGTTGCGAAAAATGGGTTTGTGTCTGGTGTTTTTGGGGATTCCCATGATGCGTACAAGGTGTTTGAAGAAATGGGTTTGTGTCTGATGTTTTTTGGATTCCCATGATGCGTACAAGGTGTTTGAAGAAATGGGTTTGTGTCTGATGTTTTTTGGATTCCCATGATGCGTACAAGGTGTTTGAAGAAATTAGGTGTCTGATGAATATTATTTTTAAAGCTTTTTTACAGCGCTTTGTCAAATAAGCGCTGTAAAATGTCTTTTTTACTCACTTTCAAAAGAGTCGTTTACAGCGCTTTGTGTGAAAAGCGCTGTAAAAGGTATAAAACACTCATTATTTTATTTTTAAAAGGATCTTTTACAGCGCTTTTTAAGATAAGCGCTGTAAAATGTCTCTTTATTTTATTTTTGTGTTTGGTTTATTTGGGTTGGGATGACATTAAAAACATTTTTATCATTGTTTATTGGATTAAAAATATTGTTATCATTGTCTTTATCACAATACTTTAGGAGATGATGAATTATTAGAAATGAGTATTCTGAAGAATCTATATATATATATGCACTGAGCAAAAGAGAATCTCTCTATTCAGTTCAGTTCAGTTCATGTAAATTACTAATTTATATTCAGTTCAGTTCATGTAAATCAAGCTAAATATAAAACACTCATTGTTACATGAACTTGGTATAAAACACTCAAATCAAGCTAAATATAAGCAGAAAATAAATTAATCAGAAAATAAATTAATCAGAACTTAGTATAAAACACTCAATTCAGATTACATGCATATTTACAATAACACAGTTCAGATTACATGCATAGCTTATATAAAACAATTAAACATATATATACATTAAGATGCCCTTCTTCTTTTCCTGGTGACATTCACATTTGTTTGTCCATTTACAATACGAAACGATGGATTAATCCAAATTCCCTCATCATGATCATCTCTAAGATATAAACCATCATCAGTTGAATCAATTTCATGTGGTTGTTGTGATGTTGCAAATAAAAGATCATTACCAACATCTTCATCATTATTGTTATCATCACTTATTTTATTGGTCGATAGGACAACAGACCATTTATCATTAGAAGGATCAGTGACATAAAACACTTGTTGAGCTTGCGACGCTAAAATAAAAGGCTCGTCTTTGTATCCCACCCTATTAAAATCGACAAGCAAGAATCCTGACTCATCAATCCGAACGCCATTATTATTATCGACCCACTTGCAACCAAATATGGGAACACGAAACATTGTGTAGTCTAACTCCCATATGCGCTCGATAACCCCAAAATATGATAGATTTGCATATATTGGGTTTTTGTCTTTTGCACTTGAGACATGCATCGCTTCAGCTACGAGAGTGACTCCACTATTTTGCATAGTGGTCTGATCATCTTGTTCTTTGGTATAAAATGTGTAGCCGTTAATAACATAACCAGTGTAAGAAAAGACATGTAAGCTCGGACCATTTGCTAGCCACCTCAATCTATTTGAAATTGATCCGGGGTCTATATCAAATTTTGACATTATGTGATTTTTTAACCATGTTACAAAACTTCGATTGTGCTCTCGAGTTATCCAATTTTGATTCCTATTCATGTTCAAACGAGATAACTGATCAATGTGTATTGTAACATACGGTTGAACCTCATCATCATTGTGCAGAACATACAATTGTGCCTGCTCCCATTCTGTCCTTGATATAGTCAGTAGTCTCCTTCCAGTTATCCCTTCTCCTGATAGTCTTCCCGAATGACGAGACATGGGAAGCCCTATGGATTCAACATTGGACAGATATTCAGTACAAAATTCAGCAGCCTCTTCAACAATGTATCGTTCAGCAATACAACCTTCTGGTCGACTTCTACTTTTTACGTACCCTTTTAATATTTTCATATATCGTTCTATCGGATACATCCATCTCATATAAGCTGGCCCACAAAGTTGTGTCTCCTTAACCAGATGAACAGTAAGGTGAACCATTATATCAAAAAACGATGGTGGGAAATACATTTCAAGCTCACACAAAGTAACAACAATTTCCCTCTGCAATGTCGGTAATTTCTGAGGGTCGATCACTTTACTACAAATTTCCCTGAAGAAGAAACATAATCTAGTTAAGGCTAGTCGAACTTTTTCAGGTAAAATGGAACGTATACCTATTGGTAGCAAATGCTCCATTATAATATGACAATCATGGGTCTTCAAACCTTTTAACTTGAGGTCTTTCATACAAACCAAATTTTTAATGTTCGAAGAGTATCCTTCTGGAACTTTAACTTCGTGTAGAAATTTACATAAAACAATTTTTTCCTTTCTAGATAGAGTATGAGCGGCTGGAGGTAGATATGTGCGATTTCCTTTCTTTACTGGAGCCAGTTCATTTCTTATTCCCATATCGACCAAGTCCAATCTTGCATTGACGCCATCTTTAGACTTTCCTGGAACATTGAGTAACGTACCAATAACACTTTCAAATACATTTTTTTCAATATGCATCACATCGAGGAAATGTCTTACATACAATGACTTCCAATATGGCAATTCAAAGAAAATTGACTTTTTCTTCCACCCAGTTTTCACCAGCTCTCCCGCAAAAGGTTTGCCAAATTTATTGGTCAAACCTTGTACTTTTTCAAGTATTTGATATCCAGTCGGTGCTAAAGGAGCTTTACCTTCCTCTGATTTTCCATTGAATGCATTTCTCCACCCACGATACTGATGACTATAAGGTAAAAATCTACGATGTCCAAGAAACACATTCTTCTTACAATGTTTCAACCGCATCCAATTTGTACTCTCTTCACATATAGGACATGCACACTGACCTTTAATGCTATATCCTGATAAATTACCATATGCTGGAAAATCATTAATTATGCCGAACAACATAACCCTTAAATTGAAACATTCTTTCTTATACCCATCATAAACTTCCACACCTGTCTCCCACATACTTTTTAAATTTTCGATTAGAGGAGTCAAGTATACGTCGATATCATTCCCCGGTTGTTTGGGTCCAGAAATTAACAGAGACAACATCATAAACTTACGCTTCATACATAACCATGGAGGTAGGTTATATATTACCAAAATCACAGGCCACGTGCTATGTGAGATGCTTTGAAGACCATGTGGATTCATTCCATCAGTAGAAAGTGCAAGTCTTAGATTTCTTGACTCTATCCCGAATTCAGGATACTCGTGATCAATTTTTGCCCATTGTGGGGAATCTGCAGGGTGTCGAAACATTCCATCTCTAATTCTTTCATCTGCATGCCATGTCAAGTGTTTTGAATCTTCTTCACTGCGATACATGCGCCTAAATCTTGGTATTATAGGAAAATACCACACGACTTTTGCTGGAGTAGATTCTTTCTTCTTATATCGAGAGACATTGCATTTCGGACACGCCTTAAGTAGTTCATATTCGTTTCGAAATAAAATGCAATCGTTAGGACACGCATGAATCCTTTCGTAACTCATTCCAATAGAACACAAAATCCGTTTAGCCTCGTAGGTTCGACTGGGAAGTTCATTATCATCTGGCAACATATCTTTTATGAGTGTTAATAATTCCGTAAAGCTTTTATCAGACCATCCATTACTCGCTTTTAAGTTGTACAACTTTAATATCGCTGACAGTCTTGTGAATTTAGTACAACCATTATATAATTCTTTCTCTGCATCACTCAACAAACTTTCAAACATTTTAGGACAATCTCGAAGATCTTCTTCAACTGCTTTTGCAATCTCATCAACTCGGTCCGGCTCATATGTATCTGTATCGAAATCAGTTGAAGCATATGTAGAACTATTCTCAAAATTAATGTTTCCTTTTTTTTTCTCACCATGTCTTATCCAACATGTGTAGCTTTGATCAATTCCATTACATACTAGATGTCCTTCTAATTCATCTTCTCTAACACGTTTTCCAAAACAACATTTTAAACAAGGACAAACTACTCTATTTGGATCTTTTGCATTCTTCACTGCAAACTCAACAAACTCCTTCACTCCAATTTCATACTCTTTTGACAATCGATTGGCTGAAATCCATTTCCTATCCATATTATACCACCTATATAAATGCAGTAACAAAAATAATAAGCTTTCAAAACATATCAACAAGTTTCAAAAAGAAACCAATATCAACTAACAATTTCAAAACAGAACAGATCATGTGGTATGAGTTTTTGACAATTTTTGACAATTTCAAAACAGAACAGATCATGTGGTATGAGTTTTTGACAATTTTTGACAATTTCAAAACAGAACAGATCATGTGGTATGAGTTTTTGACAATTTTTGACAATTTCAAAACATAACAGATCATGTGTAAAAAATACCTTAGACAACGTAGATGGCCGCACAGTACGTAGAGGATATTAGGGTTCCCAACGTATATAATTATTTGAAAGATGTAGAGGATATGAGGGTTTCCAACGTATATAATTATTTGAAAGATGTGTTTTACAGCGCTTGTGAAAAAAGCGCTGTAATAGGTAGTTAAATTCAATGAAAGCGCATGTGTTTTACAGCACTTGTGAAAAAAGCGCTGTAATAGGTAGTTAAATTCAATGAAAGCGCATGTGTTTTACAGCGCTTGTGAAAAAAGCGCTGTAATAGGTAGTTAAATTCAATGAAAGCGCATGTGTTTTACAGCGCTTGTGAAAAAAGCGTTGTAACTGATTCGCGAAAGCGCTTCCTTTTACAGCGCTTTTTTGACAAGCGTTGTAAAAGCCTTATAACGTGATGCGCAAACGTTATATGACCTACTACAGCGCTTGTTTTACAGCGCTGTGCATCAAAAGCGCTGTAATAGGTTCCGTTATTTTTAAAATATAATTACAACAGCGCTTGTGTTTAGCAAGCGCTGTAAAATGGGCGCTCTTAAATGTCATTTTTGGCGTAGTGTGTGCTTATAAGTTTGTTGTTCTATTAATATTTTAATTTTGATATATTCTCTTTTACAAATAAAAAAGTAATATATTCTAATCTTAATTTGTGAGTTGTGACACACCTCATTTATTAATCAAGAATTATTTACCGTTATTTCTCTATATAATTTTATATTGTCAAAAACTCTATCACAAAAATATTGTGAAAACTCAAAAAAAAAAAAAAAAGGATCACACCTTGCAGCTACGTAACATTGATTCGATTCGAAGATGTTAATCAACCTTTTTTAACAATTTTTCATATCTTCCTAAAAAAAATTTGTTCATACCAAAAAAGTTTGTTGATTTTACTAATTGTTTGGTATATTTTGTTAGTAAAATATTTTAAGTCTTAGTTTGTAAAAGTGCAAATAAGTGATAAATATAATGCTTTGAGTTAGTGTGGGTAGGATGTGTTTTGTTTTTCTTCAAAAGAGGGTCAAAGGTCCAACGAAAATAAAAAGTTAAACAACTATACAAATATTTTTTAGCATGCAAGTTTTAGAAATATCATTAACAAAAAACAACCGGTGAAGATCGCTAATGTGGATAGGATATGTTTTATTATTCAAATTTGTTAAAAATAAAAAATATTAATATTTTAAAAAAATACATTGACATATTTTAAGTGGAGTCCAATCAATTTTAATTTTGAAATCATCCATGTATAAACTTTTTTATGTTGAATTCATATATTAGTAAATCCAAATCTAAATAAAGTATTTGTTTGTGTATATTTGTTATCATGACAGGTTATTTGTGATTTTAATAAATTCATTATAAAACTAAATAAGAAAAAAAAATGTTGTTGTGAACTTCAAACGTTTAGTGACCACTTTAATAATTTGGAAAATGTTGGGGTTTTTGTTAAGACACTAAAAGTAGAAATTTAATCTTAAAAGTGGTGTATTTAAATCTTTAAAATTTTAATTTTTAATTTCTTTTACACAATAATTTACTTTTATGTTTATTTTTTTTTATTAACAAGTATCTTCAACTTGTTTGTATCAATCTTATAATATACATACCTTGGTTTTGGCTGTAACTCTTCTCGAAATCAGTTCCACTTTCATTTCGAAGTGGTTTAGTGTCGGTTCCAATGTTGGAATAATTGATTTTCATTATCAAAATGGTCAATAGTTGACTACACCATTGGTGTTTTTGTTTCATTTTTCTAACTTCATGAACTCCTTTTACAATAAAAATCGAGAGACTCAAATCCAAGTTAAAAAAAACAAATTAATTGAATATAATTAAAGTGTCACACTGACACATGTCGAACACCAAAACGTATGTTTTCGATTAAAAGTGTTTGTGTCTAGAATGAAACAAACAATTAGTTATAAATAGTGAAATCAATTTAGCTAGGAATTTGAGACGCATACATACCTACTCCAGAAAGGCCAAGAATATTGAAGCATGTAAACCTTAGGAAATAAAGACATGTAGCATAGTTTCCTGGAAGAAGCTCGCCGTCAGATAGCACTGATATATTGATTTGTTCTTGATCTGACAACAAATTTTTTTTCCTCACTATCAGATGACATTGATATATTGATCTGTTGTTGCTTATCTAGAGATACGTTTTGGTCCTTTACCTTATTATCATAAGCTACAACTAAAAAATAATTTAATTTCTTTAAAACAGTGTCAATATAAAAATATATATAATTAATTAATGAGTGTTCATGATTATGATAATTGGCAATACATTTATTTTTAATGTATTAAATAAATTAGTTGACATCATATTAATTATTGAATAACTAAAAAATTCATTTACACTCAAGATTAAACTCTTAAAAAATAAAATTTATCTTGACCTACATAGACATTTCATTTAAGAAATACAGAGTTATTTGACTTCAAAATAAATAACTTCAAAATTTATTATGCAGGAAGCCACATACCTCTGTGAATTGAAATTTTCTTGATATTAAATGATGGGTCAATTTATTTTTACTGGTAAGTGGGTTTGCACTTAAAGAGAGAAATTTCAAAAATGTGATAGAGAATTATTATTCATTTCAACGTGAGATGCAGATCTAACTAATAGTCTACTCCCATTCTTGTTAGTTGCTCAAATAATCGACTCCGTAATTTATATAGTTACACTTATAACTAAGAATATCAATTTGATTAATGGTTGTTTTACTTAAGTGAAATTTGTTTTTGACTAATGATTAAGTGAAACTTGAAAACTCTCATCAAATTTGCATAAAAAAGTTAAATGGAAAAATAAGAAAATTATAAATACAAGATAACTAGCATACCATATGTAGTGGGAACAGTAATTGGTGATTTGGCGATCACCAACGGTCGTGTAAAGATGCATAAAAGTGGATTAATATATACTTGACATTAGTGAAGTAAGAGAGAGCAAGTTTCATAGTTCTTTGGACATGAAGGGCATGAGTTTTCTTGATCTTGTTTCTGACCATAATATTTGACAGCTTTATCCACGTTTAGGTTTGCCACGGATATACCTTAGGAAGAGCATCATCAAACCAGATTATGAGCAACACGTTATTTACATAGTTCACTTTATTTAATTAATGATAATTTTTTTTTCTTGATTTTCATTTTAATACCGACACGCGCATTCATAGTAAAAGTTCATTGATATTACCGAAAATAGTGCCAAGGGAGAGGGAGACATGCATGTGATTGGTCCCTCAAGTTTTATAGGTTCATTTCAATTATAATAATCAACTATTTTATGGTTTTATGATTAGTTAATTATTAAATAATTTTTACATAAAAAGTAGTTAAATGTATATTTTATTAAAGATATAAAGTTCACTTAGTGACCGAAGTTGGTGAATTAAAGAGTGAAGTGATAAAAAGATCAAAGCTTCTATTCTCACCCACAACATAGTTCTAAAAATTACTAACAATTTTAAAATAGCATTGTTTGTTTCAAAAAAGAAATGTGTATTTTGTGTTTTCCATTAGTTATTTTAGTTCCTAAATGTATTTTTCATTAGTTAATTGGTTTATACAATTACAAACAAAAGAAAGATTTAATGACTACGGTAACTCTACCTCGCACAATTAGAAAACCAAAATAACTTTTTAGTTTTGTATAAATATCAGAATTTTGGTCATGGTTCCCTAAATATTAATTTCTATCTCTACAACTACTTAATTTCAAATTCATATTATCATAATTTGAATCATCTTTTTGTAAAACATGAATATGGTTGATTGGAGAGTTTTCTTGTCGAACAATATTTTTAAGCAAAAATTAGTGTAAATGTATCGCATGATAGAAAAGATATATAATTAGGTTGAAACACTAAATCTCTCAGATATCATTTGTACCAGTCTAATGAATATGATTGAGATAAAAGGAAAAACTTGGAGTCAACATTCAAGGAAGCATAAGAGGAAATTGTGATTAAGTGTCTTGTTAAACAACTTATAGTTTAGGAGATCAATTTGTAATAAAAAATGAATTGGAACATCACATCATATTCATTAATTATGTATAAAATTTATTTATTTACAAACTTATATTTTAGGACATCAACTTCTTTTATTGATCTTAATTATGTATAAAATTGGATACAACTTTTTTTTTTTTTCAAAAAAATTGCATATAATATATATACTTGAAAACATGACGTAATTTATTAAAATTTAACGTAGATTAACCTCATATAGATTATTTTATATGTTAGTGAGATATATCAAAATTAACGTCTAACATATTTTTATTAAATGTCAATGATATTTTTTGCGTCTCAATAATCAATCAAATAATTTTAGATTTGTGCAAAATTTTACATTGATGACCTATATGATACTAGTTTTCAATTCAACTATAAATTTTGTAAAATTTATATTTATTAAAATATTGTTGAACATTATGAGATTATATGGGGATAATTTGATGTATTTTCTATATATATATTTGAGATAAATTTTATGATAAAATATCGAATAATATTTTTTTTAATGTTAGATTTGTTATATATTCTAATTATATATAAAGTTATAGACTTACAGTAGTATAGAATCTTCTTCCACAATATCATCTTGCATCCACTTTTGAATGCTGATGGCCTAGTAGCAAGAAGTTTGAGAGGTGTGTAACCCTCTACGTTCGGAATTTCACCAAGTACAGGGAATTTATCTATTACTATAATAGCCAAATCTGTTGCAATAAATACAAATATTAATAATTTAGCAAATATTTTTCTAAAATATAAATTGTTACGAAGAGTTTGCATTTTTGTTCAGAAATAGTACTCTTTTCATTTTAACATTAATTTTTCCTTTCCAAGATTCTTAGAGGTTGTTTGGAAACATTACTTTTTCTTTTCATTTTTCCAATGATAAAGTGGGTCATTAATTTGTACCAAAATAAGTGTGGGTCATTAATAGTCCTCAAGCTGTCCAACTTGAATAGTCATTAATATTATTTTATTAATAACAATTTTTCATTCCCTCTAATAAAAATAATGGGTCATTAATAATAGCAAGAAACACAGGTGTCTCTCCATTTTTATTACGAATGTAAAGCAAATTCGTCCTTTCACAATTTTCTCCAATTATACACTCACAAATTTCCTTAAACCCTCTTGATGCTGCAAGGTGCAAAGGCGTGTCCCCTTTCTCGTTCTTCATTTTAAATGCTTCCATGTTCCCATGAAGTAATATGGAATCAACAAGACTGCTAACGACACTTTCGTTACCTTGGTTTACTGCCACGTGGAGTGCTGTCCCTTTGCTTTCGTTTATGTTTGTTGTGCAGAATTTTACATCAAATTTGTATAATTCCATAACTTTTAGCCAATTTCCTTTTAATGTGTACCCACGAAACCTCTCCTCTAGATATTGAGGCAATTCCCCTGTATATTGACGCACATTTTCAAATAGAGTAAAACAATTAAAGTTAATATATTAAACTTGATCGATAAATAAAAACATTCACAATTATATTAAAATTCACAAAAAAACTGCTTAAACGTAAGAAAAAATATCAAAATTAATACTTAAATAAAATATAAATTAAACAAGGAAATAAAAACTAAAAATTAGGTATTTAGAAATATTGAATTCAACCGTATTTCAAGAAGTTAAATCCATCCATATATAATTGATTATGTGTTAAGCATAATCACAATATCTCTTTTAATGTAATGTTTTCATTCCTTTTCCAATTTCTAAAAAGTAATATTTTCTTTTCTCTATAATTTTAATAATTTCATTATAAAATAGGTTATATGTATTATCTATTTGGATTAATAATGAATCAATAAATTAATTATTCTTGTTGTATTTCGTTGGATCAATAAATTTGTATTTGGGGTAGCTAAATACATATTAGGTTCAAATACATTTCTAGTCTATATATTTTATTAAAAAAATAAATTTTAGTTCTCCTATTTCTAAAACTAACTTTTTGGTCTCCTATTACCAAATTCTTTGTATTTTATTGGTCTCCGAGACTCTCATTAATGACATGACTTTGATAAAATAATTAATATGTCATTATTATTGTAATTGATTTTATTATTTATACATTAAAATATTAAAAATAAAATAATTTTTTTTTAATATTTTATATTTTAATTTATAAATAAAAAATTATTATTTATATTTTTATATATAAATAAAAAAATATTAAAAATTTAACAATTTTTAATATTTTTAAATATTTTAAATAAACTTAACTAAATTTTAAATAATTTATATAAATATTTTAAATTTTATAATATTAAAAAATTTACATAAAATAAATAAATTTGAAATACTTTAATATATAAATAAAATAAAATATTTTTAATATTTAAATATAATTAATAGAAAATATTTTATCCAACTCACAAATATCACTAAGTTCCACATCATCAAAAATAGTGGGAGATAAAAAAAGTTCTAAGAATTTGTTAATAGAGGGGACAAAAAAACGGTTCTAGAAATGAGATGGCTAAAAGTTCTTTGTAGGCAAAATAGATGAATTAAAATTGCATTTAAGTCTATATATTATTAGGGTAGCTAAACATAAAGATATACTTCATTTCTTCTCAGATATAAGAAAAATTGAGTCAACAAAATTAATGTATATAGTCTAAAATTTGGAGTAAATACATCAATTTTTGTTGACTAAACTCTTTTATATTCAAGACCAGATGAAATATTTAATTACTAAAACAAAACAAAAATTAGAGTAGTCAAAATTACCCATCAATATAAGAAGACCCTTCGCCCCTACCTCAAAAAATGTCTTGTCTAACAATATTGGTATTGTCAGTTGAGTTAAGTCTTAAGAAGTAATTGGTTGCAATTTACTACTAGAAATGAATTGCCAACATAAATTTAATACCAAAAAAATGAAATTATAGCTATGAAGTATAACCATATTAGTTATAGGTGTGAGGTATATTAATTCATCTTAGTTCAATATAGATCAATATTCTTCGTTGAGAATTGTTGGGTATATAAAGTATGTTATTTTTTCTCAAGTGAATTTTGTTCGAATGTACGAATTGAAGATTGAATGAGGGTCGAGGTCCTTACAATTCAAATCAGCCACATGTTGAAATTAGTATGTAATTTTGGAATTTTTAAAATATTTTAAGAGGCAAAATTAAATTATCATTATTAAAATGTTGTATTAGCAACAAAAATTTAATAGAAAAAAGAAAAGACAAAACTCGTTTATAATTTCATTGCTATTTGTTAGAGATACCAAATTTAATAACAAACTTTATTTTTATGTATCAAATTAATTAATAGTGAATTTAGTCTATTTTTAGGAAAACTTTAGTCTATTTAATCAAATTAACATATAGTAAAAAAAGAATTATTAACAAAAATAGAATGATTAAAATTAAATCATTTTAGGGTTTAGGGTGTCACATTTCTAGCTGAGCTTAGTAAGCGTCTTGATGAAAAATATTGAGGAAGATTCTCAATTTGGATGATTCTCAATTTGGAGATACTCTAATGATATTGCTACTTTGTAATCCCTAACTCTTTGCAATCCTCTCAAGTAGTGAAACAACTTTGTAGTTGAAGGTTTTGTGCGACGTCTTAAAATATTTGTCGATAATAATCCTCTATAATTCGATTAAATTATTCTCCTACGAATAATTCTAACTGGGTCTATGAAAATATTTTTAAAATATTTCAATAACCCATCACTTCTCATCTAATCCTTTTTACACAAGTGATTCTAGTCAACACACAAAAATAGATAGTCAAATTGTTCATTTTGGTCCTTACAAAGTCTTACTACATAGTAAGGAAATATCTAAATGTTTTTATAAACCACTCCATAAAATATTAATATCCTAGAAAAATATCTAGATATTTTGTGACTTTAAGTCACATCATCTCGTTCAATCTCCAAGTTCGTTCTTAAACAAGTCGCATTTCAATCATGGATAAATGTATCGGTCACTTAAATTTTTTTATAATAAATCTACAAATTAAAACTTTATAAAATTTTGCGAGTAAATTTTTATGTGATGAAATTTTTATTCCTTAGCTTAGAAAAATATAACGAGATCAAATTCTCATTATAGTTGATATATAAAACACCCGGTTAAATTTTGGTATCATTCGGAGTTCGTCAAAATTTGAATAGCAGGTATATGTTGTCTGTTTTATCAAAAAACTTAGTAGAAAATTATTTTTGAAATTTCAACAATGTCAAGACATTCACATAGTTATTTAATATCAAAATGTGGATCACATTCACTTTCGTTCGTTCGATTGCATGCAAAGATGGTCGTTTCTCGTTTGTTGTTATGTAATCTAAAGATTTGAGGACACAATATTATAACATGAACGAAAAGAGAAATAGAATAATAGTATGTGTAATTAAATATTTCTTTTATAAGAGAAAATTTTGTTTTTTTAAATTTATTTAATTTCAGTAAATTAAATTTGTTTCAATTTTTACACTATGCTTATCAACTTCAGTAAAAAAAAAATTTAATTTTAAAGGCCGCATGGAATTAAAGTAAATATAAAATAATAATGCAATTCGGTAAATATGAACTTAATAGAGGTGGTGAAGGTGACAAAGAAGTGCAAAATTAATGAACCTCTTCTACTTACTATAAAGATATCAAAACGCAAAGGATTTACATTTTTTTTGTTAAGTTTTTTTTCTCCATCAGATAGTTTATTTTAACCATTCTATTGTCTTTGTATTCATTTCCAGTTAACTTCATCTCAAAGTTTGTTGTTTCATTTATAATGGTCTTTCCTTTAATATTTTGTTTTTTTTTTGTCTTTTAATTTTCTTAATTAAAAATAGAGAAGATAGTTTCTATATTACTTGGTTATTATCTCTCATGTGTGTTGTATCCCTCCCTATAAATAGCTATTACTTTTAGTCTTTTGTATGAAGTTGGTTAACGTGGTGATACTAATTAGCCATAACAATTGAAATGAACAGCAAAATGGATATAAATATTCATAGTATCATTTTTAATTGAAATCCCTGCTTAATAACATAATCATACAAAAGACATATTAAGAGAAGCATTAGGTTTGTTCTATGAAATGACAATGAAAAAAATTTACCCAAATGTTTATACTTTTAGTATATTGGTGGATGGCTTATGCAAAAAAGGAAATGTGAATGAAGCTTTGAATGTGTAAGCTATAATGATTAAACAGGGTGTACATCCAACTATTGTTACTTATAACACATTCATGAATGGTTATTGTTACTTATAACACAACTGTTGCTTGTTGATGAAGCACTTGCTTTGTTATCAAGAATGGAAGACAATGGTTGTACTCATGACCTTGTGAGCTATGAAACAATTATGTATGCCCTCTTTGAACAAAATGAGAGAGATAAGGCAGAAAAGCTTCTACTG
>NC_021164.2:53311344-53312086 GCF_000331145.2 Cicer arietinum | reverse complement strand
GGTAAGCAATGAAATTGTTAATTTTATTTATCTTCTCTTGCCTCTTTTTATTTGCAATCTAAAGCCATGAGGATACAAATTAATTTTTAAGTTAATGAGAATGCATTTGATGTGAGACTTAAAGTTTAACTATGTTGTATAATTGATGTGTAGGAAAATGTAATGGTTCCACTGCCGCACATCATCATTCACCCTCACCCTTTGCTGAGTTCTTCAGATACTTAACAAATGCAACTCAGAGTAGCATATGAAATGATACTGTTGGAATATTATAAATATCTTACAATTACTCTTATAATCAATTTGTAGTTTTAGTATATTTTAGATTAATTTTAGGATTAGTTTCTATATTACTTGATTATTATCTCTCATTTGTGTTGTATCCCTCCCTATAAATAGCTATTACTTTAAGTCTTTTGTATGAAGTTGGTTAACGTGGTGATACTAATTAGCCATTACAATTGAAATGAACAGCAAAATGGATATAAATATTCATAGTATCATTTTTAATTGAAATCCCTGCTTAATAACATGATCATACAAAAGACATATTAAGATAAGCATTAGGTTTGTTCTATGAAATGACAATGAAAAAAATTTACCCAAATGTTTATACTTTTAGTATATTGGTGGATGGCTTATGCAAAAAAGGAAATGTGAATGAAGCTTTGAATGTGCTAGCTATAATGATTAAACAGGGTGTACATCCAACTATTGTTACTTATAACACATTCATGAATGG
>NC_021164.2:53309954-53310844 GCF_000331145.2 Cicer arietinum | reverse complement strand
CTGCCGCACATCATCAGTCACCCTCACCCTTTGCTGAGTTCTTCAGATACTTAACAAATGCAACTCAGACTAGCACGTGAAATGATACTGTTGGAATATTATAAATATCTTATAATTACTCTTATAATCAATTTGTAGTTTTAGTATATTTTAGATTAATTTTAGGATTAATTTCTATATTACTTGGTTATTCTCTCTCATGGGTGTTGTATCCCTTCCTATAAATAGCTATTACTTTTAGTCTTTTGTATGGTTAACATGGTGATACTAATTAACCATAACAATTGAAATGAACAGCAAAATGGATATAAATATTCATAGTATCATTTTTAATTTTTTATATTTAAACTCTAAAATTTTCATAGTTATTTAATCTGTTAACAAATTTGACTTAATATAAATGCGTTGGCTATGATGATGAGAGGAGTTGTACAACCAGATATGGTAACTTATGGTGCTTTACAGGATGGTATTGCTTAGTAAAATAAGTCATGTGTTTTTATGTCCAGTTTGATAATATAAAGATACCAATGGCTGATTTGTTTTTTATTATTGTTACGCCCGTGTAAATATATATATATATATATATATATATATATATATATATATATATTATAATAATAATAATAATATTAATAATTAAATAAAACAAAACCCTTGCCACCTCATCTCATTCTTTTTCAAATTCATTTTTCCATTTGCTCTCTCTCTCTTCCTCTCGGCAGAAAGCAACCCCCTCCCCCTCCTTCATTTTTTTTGTTTTTCTTTCATTCTTTTCTTTCCCTTCTCATTGCTTCTTCTCATTCTATTACTCAAACCCTCAATCCTTAAATGAGATTCCACATACCCACAAGCTTAATTTCTCAAACTCCTACAAATTCTTTTGGTTG
>NC_021164.2:53307713-53309873 GCF_000331145.2 Cicer arietinum | reverse complement strand
TTGAGATTTTTGGGTTAGGGTTTGTGTTCTAAGGGAGGAAAAGGGTACCCATCTCTTGAAAGTGGTTTATTGAGACTCATTGAGGTAAATGCACAACTCTAATCCTAGTATGAATTCATAGAAAAATGTAGTTTGTTTAAAAATCTTATTTTTTGTGTTTAGGGTATATTTAAACGATTTTTAGGGTTTCCTAGAGTTAGCTAAACTTTTGAATAATTTTTCTAAAGTCTTGGAAATATTTTTGATACTCAGATTTATCAGTTGATACCCTGCCGGCTACTCTAAGAGTTGTTGGAGAGCAAACTTAGACGATTCTCCATAACTGTGAGTTGACGACGATCATCGTCATATATTTTTATACTGCTATTATTATTATTTTACTTATTTTCTATATTAAGGTATTTATTGAAAAATTTGGGAAACACAACCTTTGAATTTTATCTCGATTTCGTCAATTATTTAATTTAACGGTCGTTGTTATATAATATGTTATTAATTTGATTGACGTATGATTTAAAGTATTTAAATCTTGAACTTGTCATGCGATTGAATATGTTTTTTCACGAATTACGATGAAATGATTTTAAATGCGCGTTTTGGGAATTCGGTGTTATTGTTATTTGTTTGATTTTTTATAATGATTTTAAGGTTGTTCATTTTGATTTCGTTTCGTTATTCACTGGATTTTTAATATTTCTGTCAAGCGATTAAATAGTCATTCGTGCCTTTTGTGTTTCCCTTCTAATTGATGGTGGTTGTTGTCTCCTCACTAAGTCTTTGTGACTTACTCTTTTATGTTGCTTATGTTTTCAGATTCGCAAGCAGTTGAGTATGAATCTATTATTTGATTCAAGTCTCAACAAACTTTTTTTGGTAGCCCTCTTTGATCGACGACCATTTTTGTAACATTTGTTGAAGTCTATGTAATTGCAGATATTTTGGAGTCTAGAAAGTCTATTTAGTTTTTTTGAGAAGCGTATTAAGCAATTTGATTATGTTATTTGAATTATGACTGGATTGAAAGCTGAACAGAGATCTTACAAAATTTGGGAATGTTGAAATTACAGAGGATACTCTGTCGAAATTTCGAGAAAAAGCATATATATATTTTAAACGGTTAAAGAGCGATTTAGTTGTTTAATTGTTAAGTTAGTTGATAGGCTTGCCAGGCTAGGAGTATAGCTTGTGCGCCGGTCACGGCATTAAAGTTTTGGGTCGTGACAAAGTTGGTATCAGATCCCGGTCGTAGGTCCTAATAGCTGCAAACATAGGGTGATAATAGACTCTTGTCCGTAAATTGTGTACCCGGGCACAAATTACTTGCAAGGGCTATTAGCACTCTATGAGAGTCTCATCTGTTGTCTAAACATGTGTTTAAATTTATCATCACTATCTCTCCACAATTCCTTGTCGTCTTATTCAATCTTTGATCAATGTTCTTTGAATAGGTGAGAATGCCACCCAAGACTAGGAATCCTACTATAAGGGAAATTGTTGATGAATAATTTCTCAAAGCTCAAGGCGTTCGTCAACGAGGTCGTGTTTCATGTCGTGCTTGAAACAGGCGTAGAGCTAATGTTGGCGGACGTGGTTTGAATGCTGATGTTGAGGTACCTAGGAGGAGGCGCAGAAATCCAGCCATGGAAGAGTTTGCTGCTGGCCTGCAGGGGTTACAACAGGTTGTGCAACAACTTGTTGGGGTTGTCGTCGGACAACAACAGGAGGGTGATCAAAGGCACGAAAATGTCAATGGTCAACAAGAGGTTAGACAAGTTGAGCGTCAGACAACTACTGCAACGAGGGGTATTGAGGTTACTTTACCAGACTTCATGAAGCTTAAACCCCCTAATTTTTCTGGGTCTAGTGCAACTGAGGATCCACAACAATTCATTGACAGTCTAGAACGGCTTTGGAGAGCATTGGGTTGTTCTGAGGTAAGAGCAGTAGAACTGACATCGTTTCAGCTAATAGGCGTGGCACATGATTGGTTTGATATAGTGTCGCGTGGTAGGCAAGTGGGGTCACCACCGTTAGCATGGAGAGAGTTCTCTCAGTTGTTCATGGCTCATTTTCTTCCAGAGAGTGTTAGAGATGGATTAGCTCATGAGTTTGAGCGATTGGAGCAAACAGAGGGTATGACAGTTTCAGAGTACAGTGCTC
>NC_021164.2:53306283-53306711 GCF_000331145.2 Cicer arietinum | reverse complement strand
TTGGATTGTCATAACAAAGTGGTGAAATTTGAGATACCAGGACAACCAGTCTTCTCGTTTCAAGGAGGATGTGGTTGGGTACCACATAACCAAATCTCAGCCTTGGCAGCTAGCAAGTTAATGAGAAGAGGTTGTCAAGCGTACTTAGCCGTGGTAAGGGATACACAAGTGGCTGAAGAGGAATTGGAAAAAATTCCAATAGCATGTGAATTTCCAGATGTTTTTCTTGAAGAACTTCCTGGGTTACCACCTGATAGGGAGATTGAATTCTCTATAGACTTAGTTTCAAACACCCATCCTATATCCATACCTCCTTATCGTATGGCACCAGCAGAACTTAAAGAGTTAAGGGAACAACTTCAAGATCTTCTTGATAAGGGTTTCATTCGTCCAAGTTCTTCTCCTTGGGGAGCACCCGTCTTATTTGT